>NC_091206.1:16594413-16896913 GCF_040958095.1 Procambarus clarkii | reverse complement strand
AGACATGTGGTGCATTATGCAGCCTTGACACTACAAAAGGGACATCAAGGAATGCCAAAGTTTGCTAAAAATATATATAGCACTAAGAGGTGAGAAATCTAAACAACTAGACAGAATAGGTGATCCTATTGTCAATAGAGGAAAGGAGTCACAAAAGGGACATGCAAGCACAATTTTTTCGGGTCCTGATACTGCTCAGTACACAATCAGAATCCCATTATTTAGGCAGCAGCATAGCTACATGATATGAGCAGAAGCGCGTCACGAATATTAAACACAGAAATTTCATAGATATCAGTGGAGGGAATTATTTAGAGGAAATAGGAGGCCTGTTTCTATTAAATATGACCATGAATGAAGGGGGTTGGGATATATATCACAGCTGATGACTGACAGGTATAAAACAGGAGTTACAGCTTGTTTAAGTAAATTTTAAGTAGAAGCTGTTAGGTAAGAAGAGACGTGCGCACACAAGCACAGACCCACATGCGCACAGCCTCACATACGCATAGACTCATAGACACACAAATGCACAGACAAGCACACGTGGGGACAGACCTACAGGCACAGATGCCCACAAAGTCTCAAACTTGCGCACACTCCCGCAAACACAGGCACACTCACTCCCACAGACACACAAAAGCACAGATTCAAGAGGGGTGCATGCACCTCCTTCACACACAAATCCCCCCCTACACAAGAACGCACAGACGCACGCTCACAGATCTACATACCTGAACCCAAAATTCCACTCCCCCCCCCCCCCCGCTTTTGGACGCCGTGGACATAAAATGCAAAAATATTCACCAAACCTGTCAAGAAAATGCTTTGAAAATTCTGAAAGCGAATCCGGTGAAATTCCCTGGCCTTAGGTACATAATACCAGATAAATTATCAATGCATAATTATATTTAAAAAAAATGTGTATTTAACAAATAATATGTGAGTGTTCAACACACCTGAATGCTGGATTTTTGTCCACTATGATAGTATGTTTTATTTTTGTCGCGTGCGTGTTTTTTGGGGTAATTTTTGGGCTAATTAACGCAAGCCAAAAAAATATGAGAATTCGCGTCTGTAAATATTCGTCTCCGGGTCAGGAAGGAAATACTTTGTGAGTGTCATGCAGGATGAGTGCATGAGTTACCATGTGGGTAAACGAAGTTAGTGAGTAAAAGGGTGACTGTATGAGTGAATTAGTTATTAAGCGTGTACAAGATAGTAAGCGAGTAAATTGACGATTGAATGGAAGTGTGAATGAGAGATAATGAGTATGTTTGAGAGAGTGGTTGAGTGATGAATATCATGTGAGTGAGTGAGAGATTGGATTTGAGAATCTCTTTCCTAATGGCAAGAACATTTTTTTTATTAATAAAAGCTTTTTATTGCGTTTATTGAATGTGTTCTACTAAAGAAAAAATATATAAGGAATAAAACGGGCAGCAGCAGTACCCACAACAACAACAACACAACATCGACAATACCCACAACAACAGAAATACAGCAACAATACCCAAAACAACAGAAATACATCGACAATACCCACAACAACAGAAATATATCAACAATACCCACAACAACAGAAATATATCAACAATACCCACAACAACAGAAATATATCAACAATACCCACAACAACAGAAATATATCAACAATACCCACAACAACAGAAATATATCAACAATACCCACAACAACAGAAATATATCAACAATACCCACAAGAGCAACACAACATCAACACTAACAGAATATCAAGTGAAAATCCCAAGCCCCCTCATTGCTATATGTCTCAAGTCCGAGCCCCAGATTTTATGGGGTGGGTTTCTGCTGGGTTTCTAGCCGGACATATCAAGTCCGATCCCCCGGATTCTAACCGTATGTGTCAGGTCCACTAGTCCTGTGATCCTAATTTAACACAGCAAGCCGGGAAGGGAGCAGCTCGCAGGAGGCGTCACACTAGTGAGACCAATTTGTTGCCACCATCCGATGCCTACACGACTGACATGACATAGAGAATATTAAAGCAAGAATAAAACGTGTATAATACAAGGAAGGCACAAAAGGTTCGATGCTTAAGGTAGAAGAATCAAAAGGAAGCAGTGAGTAGCACGATAAAAATGGGAAAGTCAAGATAATTTTGTTTCCACGGGGAGGAAATTTATTGTTTGACAATTTCATTGGGAGAGTTTATTGTTAGTGGTTTCGTCGTTGGTATTTAGTCTATGATGGGGTGGTTATGTCTTCCCTCTCCCATGATTGGTTGGTAGAGCGACAGTCTCGCTTTTTGCTGAATCGGTGTTCGATTCCCGATGATCCTAGTACTCACCTAGTTGTGCTTGCGAGGGTTGAGCTTCGGCTCTTTGGTCCCGCTTCTCAGCTGTCAATCTACTGGTGTACAGTTTCCTGAGGTTCTCGAGCTCTATCATATTTACACTTGAAACCGTGTGTGGAGTCAGCCTCCACCACATCACTTTACAAGTTGGTGGGTCACTTTACTCCTGAAGATTGATTGATAAAGATTAAAGTACCCAAGAGGCGACACGGGCATGAATAGCCCGTAAGTGGTATCTTACTCCTGAAGACTCCACTTATCAACATATCCTTATTCATACATCTTTATCTCCGTATCCTCATTCTCTCTACGTTTTTCCTTCTTTCTCTCCAGCGCTTCCTCTCTTTCTTTGATCCCCTTTCTCATTCTTTTTCCATTCCTGATCTTATAGCTTTCTCCCTTCCTACCGGCGTATGTCCGACAGCCTCCTTTCTCATACGCACGCGTCCACTTCACTTTTCCTTTTTTCATAACGTTTATCTTTTCTCTCTCTCTCTCTCTCTCTCTCTCTCTCTCTCTCTCTCTCTCTCTCTCTCTCTCTCTCTCTCTCTCTCTCTCTCTCTCTCTCTCTCTCTCTCTCTCTCTCTCTCTCTCTCTCTCTCTCTCTCTCTCTCTCTCTCTCTCTCTCTCTCTCTCTCTCTCTCTCTCTCTCTCTCTCTCTCTCTCTCTCTCTCTCTCTCTCTAACGCTTCCCCCCTCCCCCTTCCCATTTCCGCCTCTCACCTTCCCCCTCTCTCTCCCTCTCTGGCACCCATCTCTCACTGCAGCCTCTTCACTCCCTGCTCCCCCTCTTACCTCTCCACTTCCCCTCACCTCAAGCCTCTTCTCTCCACACATCCTGTCTTACTTTCCCCTCACTTCTCCTTCTCCCTTCCCCCTCTCCCGTCCAGCCACATGGGGTGGACGGTAGAGCGACTGTCTCGCTTCATGCAGGTCAGCGTTCAGTCCTCGACCGTCCACAAGTGGTTGGGCACCAATCCTTAGACCCATCCCTAAATCCTTATCCTGATCCCTTCCAAGTGCTATATAGTCGTAATAACTGGGCGCTTTCTCCTGATATTTCACTTCTCTTCCCTTCCCCCTCTCTCCCATCTCTCTCTCCGCTCCTCATCTCACATCTCCTTCTCCCCTCTCTCTCTCACCTCTCCCCTCACCGTCTTATCCCATCTTCTTCCTTCCATCCTCTCTACCCCCATGTTTACCATGGTCCAGGAAACCACAGTCTGCAGGCGGACTCTTACGATACAGTCTCACGAAACAGGAGAGAGAGAGAGAGAGAGACAGAGAGAGAGAGAGAGAGAGAATGGAGACACACAGAGGAGACTCACAAGGGGAGGAGGACGTTACAGGAGATGGGGAGAGGCAGAAAAGAGGGGAGTAATACACCTGGAAAGGTTTGAGGTGACTATATAGGAATATTGAGCCGGGAAAGTCAGAAGAATGTATTGGTGTTTGAGAGGAATGAATTGCATTGTGTGAGGTCATTGCGAGAGAGGTGAGAGTTCGAGGGTAAAGTGGAATCGAGAGTTGAAGGAGCAGGAAGGTTGAGAGTTAAAATAGTTGAGATTTGATGGAAGAGCGTGGGTTAAGAGTTGAAGCGGTAGAAGGATGGAATGTTAAGAAAAGATGAAGAAACAAAAATTGACAATTAAGATGTTAATAGGGTTCAAGAGTTGAGGAAAATGAGGAAGATAGTTGATTGAAATAGAGTTGGAGAGAAAATGTTAGGTTGAGAGTTATAATAGAGAAGTGGAAGTAGAGTACTAGAAGAAAATGGATGATTTGGCTGAGATTTGTAAGCATAAAATTGAAAATAGAGGTTTACAGGGAAGAATAAATTTTATGAAGAGTGAATTATTATGGATAATAATCAGAGATAGAATATGATGATGAGAGAGAGAGAAGAGAGAGAGAGAGAGAGAGAGAGAGAGAGAGAGAGAGAGAGAGAGAGAGAGAGAGAGAGAGAGAGAGAGAGAGAGAGAGAGAGAGACAGACAGACAGACAGACAGACAGACAGACAGACAGACAGACAGACAGACAGACAGACAGGCAGACAGACAGACAGGCAGAGAGAGAGGCAGGCAGGCGGACGGACAGACAGACAGACAAAGACAGAGAGACAGACAGACAGACAGACAGACAGACAGACAGACAGACAGACAGACAGACAGACAGGCAGGCAGGCAGGCGGACAGACGGACGGACGGACAGACAGACAGACAGACAGACAGACAGACAGACAGACAGACAGACAGACAGACACAGACAGACAGACAGACAAAGACAGAGAGACAAAAAGTCTTTGGGCTTCTCAGTATAATGGACTCTGGTTAAAGACAGACCGGGATATTCATCAGAAGACACAGTTTCCCCAATCAACTTCCCAATCAACTGTTGTTATTGTTATAAACAGTCTCCTGGTGCTTCGGTGCTCATTAACTGTTTAATAAGTGCTTGTGTAACTGCTCGTAAGTGCTTGCGTAACTGCTTCGTGAATCTAGCCCCAAGTGTATAGTCCGGTGAGTTCATGTTGTTTCCTGACCAAATACGTTTCTTGCCAGGTCCGCAAAGTGAGTATTTGCTACTTATTAGCCACGTTGGGTCATTAGTAAAGGAGCTCAATGATCATAGTAAAAACTGGCTCGTGTAAATAATTTGCTATTGTGCCAATAACGAAATGTGATCATTCGTGACCTAAAGGCAATTATAATTAGTCATAAAAAGTTCTGATAACAATCAGTCTTTGATGTGAATTTAAATTGGTTTGCTTGAGTCTGAGAAACAAATGAAACCTTAAAAATGATTTAATATATATTTATGTTTTTGTAATGAACGTAGATTAGATTGTACATAACAGGCTGAGGCATTGAGTTGCAAGATATAATTAATGCTGACTCAGGGCTCGAAGCTATTGAAGAATGTATAGTAGAGAATTATGCACATATGTATTAGCAATCCATATAATTTGAAGAAAAGAACACAATTCTAAACTTTAGGCACAACTTCTGGTGAGAATCACACATAACCTTCTCTCTGTACACTGATTTAAAAAAAATATTCCCACAACATTCTTTATTCAGTTGGATTTTTGGCATGTTCTTTATAAGCGTTTATTCTCCGTTGATAATATAATCGAAACATTTTGTAAATACTTCAGAATATATTTTTAAAATATCCCAAATTGCTTTTTGTCTCGTTGATATTGATTTAAAACAGGTATTGACGAAGACAGCAAAAGAGCAATAAAGAAGTAACATCTTGATAATTCAGAACAGATTATACTCCTCTTTACCCAATAACTCTTCCCTCTTCCCTCTCGGTATATACACCGACAAATGCATGTACAACGATTAGATTATAGTGGACTCTCAGTAAATATATACCGAGAAGCTTAATTATAGGTATTCACATAGAATTACAGTTAGTGAGAAGAGAACAGGATTTGAAATTAGCAAGGTGTGATAATTTGCTAAATCCATTTTGTTTTGATTGCGGCCTCTGTGTGCACGCGCGTGCACACGTGTGTGTGTGTGTGTGTGTGTGTGTGTGTGTGTGTGTGTCTGTGTGTGTGTGTGTGTGTGTACTTACATAATTGTACTTACCTAATTTTGCTTGCGAGGGTTGAGCTCTGGCTCTTTGGTCCCGCCTCTTAACTGTCAATCAACTAATGTACTGGTTCCTGAGCCTACTGGGCTTTATCATATCTTCACTTGAAGCTGTGTATGGAGTTGGTGTGTGTGTGTGTGTGTGTGTGTGTGTGTGTGTGTGTGTGTGTGTGTGTGTGTGTGTGTTTGTGTGTGTGTGTGTGTGTGTTTGTGTGTGTGTGTGTGTGTGTGTGTGTGTGTGTGTGTGTGTGTGTGTGTGTGTGTGTGTGTGTGTGTGTGTGTGTGTGTGTGTGTGTGTGTGTGTGTCTCATTGCTGTCACAACATTACGTACATAAACGTTATAACATGAATAAATGCCTTGAAATGCATGTTCCGAGTATCCCACAATGTCATTGTGTCAGACCCTGTGTCCCCTGGTGTCACTATGCCACACTCTGAGTCTCATGGTGTTACTGTGTCACACCCTGAGTCTCATGGTGTTACTGTGTCACACCCTGAGTCTCATGGTGTCACTGTGTCACACCCTGTGCCCCATGGTGTCAGTGTGTCACACCCTGTATCCCTTGGTTCAATTTCAACAATTTTAACTAGTTTACTCTTGCTTTAGCTAGTTTACACTTGTTATTAGAAAGCTTTACACTGTTATGTTGTTATTTAATGAGTCTACACTGGTTATTCAGAGTGTCATAGATTTTAGACCAGTCTACAATATTATTTACTTATCTATCTATTCTATAACATCAGTTACTAATCTAGTCTACACTCAATGATAGTTATCAAACCTGGCTATACAAGATTGTATTTATCAAAGTAATCTGCACTACCTTACAGTTTCTAAACTGTTCCAGTGTTGCTTAAAATTAATAAAATTGTCTACACAAACTCTTATTCAACTCGTCTATAATAGTTCACAGGCATTAATCTAGATTACATTTACTCATCGTAATTAAATTGGTCAACAAATTTTATTTCAAAAGTGTAGGTTACAAGGATTATCCCGGGCGAAACTTGTCTTGTTTACATACAACTGTGAGCTTATTGGCACAATATGCAAGAGTTTTCAAACACTCTTATTATCATCATCATCAGCGTCACTGTTTTTCCAATATTTTTATATATATATATATATATATATATATATATATATATATATATATATACAAGAGTTGTTACATTCTTGTACAGCCACTAGTACGCGTAGCGTTTCGGGCAAGTCCTTAATCCTATGGTCCCTGGAATACGATCCCCTGCCGCGAAGAATCGTTTTTTCATCCAAGTACACATTTTACTGTTGCGTTAAACAGAGGCTACAGTTAAGGAATTGCGCCCAGTAAATCATCCCCGGCCAGGATACGAACCCATGACATAGCGCTCGCCGAACGCCAGGCGAGTGTCTTACCACTACACCACGGAGACTGTTAAATTATTATTATTAATATTATTAACATATCATTTAACCTTATATTGTAGATGTTAAATTTATTGAAATGTTCAAGTTATATTATCTATTAACTAACCAGGACCAAGAACCTGACCAAGGGGTTGGGAATGAGCAAGTGTCAGGTAGTTAGCTCCGGTTGCCAACCTTATTATTGTGGAGGAGTAACTAATGTACCATTAGAGCGAGTCATTGTTCGGAAGGAACCACCACTTCCAGCAGATTAATCACCTCAGTTAAGATTTCAACTTCAACTTCGATAAGCGGGAAAAGGGGCAAAATGAGATAGCGCCAAGAAATAGTTACAAGTAAGAAGGGTCAGAAGAGGAAATTACACTTGGACGTGTAGAAGCGTAATATGCAGAGGTTATTGGGAAAACTTTATTTTATACAGATGAAGGAAATGACAGCTGCAAAGTTCAGGGAAAACTTATGAGGTATTTTTCTTTAAATTGAATTGACCGAGAAAAATGAGATCATATCTGTGCGGGAAGGAGAGAGAGGGAGAGAGAGAGAGGCTGAAAGACAGAAAGAATTTCTCTCCCCCTCGATCTGGGAAGAATGATAAAAATCTATTTTGGAAAAGGAAAACTGGGAAAGTCTCTAAAAATATAAAAGAAAGATGAGCAGTAAAATGTAGATTAGAAAATTTTACTTCAAGGAAATTAAAATCATTACATTCTCTTAAAAAAAAAGTGGCAATGGGATTTGCAGAAGCCTACATTAAAACTACAAAAAAGTGAAAATTAAAATCAGATAAACAAAAACGCAAAACACGTAACTGATAAAAATAATTAAATGAGAGAAAATAAACATAACGGAAGAAGACAAAATATAAAAATATATTATCTAACTATAAACCAATGAGAGAACTCCTATAGTCACAGATAACACGAAAAAGAAAATTTCCAAGGGTCAATTTTGGCGCGAAAGAACAGCAAGTGAGGTCAATGGGGGTGATCAGGACGATACTGACCTAACATTTGCGATCATTATGGGTGAGATACGCCAGTCATTAACCAGGGATTCCAGCTCTAGCGAACTGTGGGTGTTGGAGCCTCTCTCACGCCTTTCGGATCAACTGTGTTTACGTTCAGAGATCCACAGAGACAGAGGCAGACAGACATTCAAGCAGAGACAGAGGCAGACAGACATTCAAGCAGAGACAGAGGCAGACAGACATAGACAGAGACAGACAGGGCGATATGTTCGTATTCGTGCGTATTCGTACCTCGTATAGATCTGTTCGTACTTCACACGTCGGTTGATACGAATAACCAAGCTCACGCATGCGCGTGATGCTTGTGTTATGTATGCAAATTACGAAATTCATTAAGCTTTAATGTATGTTCCCATTGGCCGCCGTTAATTTGGCTAATGAGCGCTCGTCGGCATCACAGTCCGGAGCTCAAACTGTTGACACATACTGAAAGAGATCACCACGAACATGGAAAATATGATTACAAAATATATATACTTTGATGAATTTGATTTCCAACAATTTAATGTAAGTGGCAATGATCAGCATTTGTTAAGAATGAAAAAAATTTCCTATAATGATTTAAGATATTTTTGCCTTTAGTCCATGAAATATATTTTGGTCTTCAATAAGAGTCTCTTGGAAAAAAAATTGTCGTATTACAAAAAATTGGCCGCTCCGAAAAAATATTTCACTGAGCAAATCTTAAGACTCTACATCTTCGACCTTCGCACTTTCCTCTTAATATATATTAAGGGTTCAACTTTTCAATTTTCTCTCCGTGTGAAGATTTGCATCGTTTTCCTTCAAATAATAAAGTTTCCGACGCATATTAAATGTTTGATGGAATTTCCGCCTCTTGGTTAATGTTGAAGTAACCTCTTGATGCCTGGTAGATATTGGAGTAGCCTTTTGACGCTGGTAAATGTTGGAGTTAACCTCTTGACGCCTGGTAGATATTGGAGTAAACCTTACCACTCTTAGTTAGTTTTAAAGTAAACCTTATGACGCATAGTAAACAAATAGGAAACTCGGTGCTAACTTAAATTAAAAATATATTTTTTTTAAATAACAGTTAGAACCGTATGTGCAATTTCTCCTTCAATTAAAATTTTCCTCTACTTGAGCTGAGTTTCAGTAATGTACATTTTTATTGAGTATACATTTTTCACGAGTACATTTTCCGTGAGTATACATATTTCATGAGTACATTTTTCTGGCGTGTATTTTTTTCAAGAGTACATTTTTCTTTGAGTGAACATATATAATCAAATTATTTAATTTTCTGCAAAATCATTCCCTAACGCAATACCAATACTTTAATTTTTTAATATAATAAAATAAAAACCTGTAGGCCTTTTAATTATCACTTTATGTTCGTTATTATTTTGGCATTAATTATACGTGTATAGTCAATATATATTTGCACAAACTCTACATAACTTTGGGAAATCTTTATCGAGGGGTGATTCTCCTCCTTCTCGGTGACTTTAACCGTGAATTTTGTCCAGATTTTAAGTAAAATATTCTTCCTGGATAGTCAATAAGCTATTGTGGTGACCTTAATAACTCTCTAGAGGATAATAGGCTTCAAGCCCAACACAAAACCACCTGAAAATCTTCATCTTGCTTCATAAACTGTGGTAGCTATATCCTGCTTCATAAACTGTTATAGCTATATCCTGCTTCATAAACTGTGGTAGCTATATCCTGCTTCATAAACTGTGGTATCTATATCCTGCTTCATAAACTGTGGTATCTATATCCTGCTTCATAAACTGTGGGAGCTATATCCTGTTTCATAAACTGTGGTACCTATATCCTGTTTCATAAACTGTGGTAGCTATATCCAGCTTCATAAACTGAGGTAGCTATATCCTGCTTCATAAACTGAGGTAGCTATATCCTTCTTCATAAACTGTGGTAGCTATATCCAGCTTCATAAACTAAGGTAGCTATATCCTGCTTCATAAACTGAGGTAGCTATATCCTTCTTCATAAACTGTGGTAGCTATATCCAGCTTCATAAACTGCGGTAGCTATATCCTGCTTCATAAACTGTGGTAGCTATATCCTGTTTCATAAACTGTGGTATCTATATCCTGTTTCATAAACTGTGGTATCTATATCCTGTTTCATAAACTGTGGTATCTATATCCTGCTTCATAAACTGTGGTAGCTATATCCTGTTTCATAAACTGTGGTATCTATATCCTGTTTCATAAACTGTGGTATCTATATCCTGTTTCATAAACTGTGGTATCTATATCCTGTTTCATAAACTGTGGTACCTACTACCACATTTTCACAACAAAATACGAAAGGAATTCGTATATTTTTTTAATATTCATATGATATTACTCTAAAATACTAGATCCTGATAATTCAAATATTTAACACTAAATATGATAGTGCATAAAAGGTCACTGTCCTTATCAAAAGGTTATCTGATGCACAATATATATATATATATATATATGATAAGTTTTGTGTTATTCGGCTGTAATATTTTGTATTACATTATTAATGTTCTACATAATTAATAGTCACATAGATATAATGCAAATATTGTAACAAATAAAATGATTACATTTTACAGATTGCAGACTTTTTTCAGATGGTAGAGTCGCTTTATTATTATTATTATTATTATTATTATTATTATTATTATTATTATTATTATTATTATTATTATTATTTTTATTATTATTATTACGAAATTCTTAAACATCACTAGTTAGAGTTAATTTTGAAGTTTGCATTCTACAAACGCCCTTTTTTGTACAATTATCTGTAGCTATGCGGTGATTATTTCCTTCTTTAAATACTATTTTGTGCTAATTTCCTATTTATATGGAAGATTATTTTAGTCGCTGAAGTTCGAGTACATTTGATAGACAGCCTCTTGCCCTCAATCGCTTTACATTTGTAATTAAAATAGTATTAACAATATTTTATTATTCAAATGATCTTGGGATTTTCTTTTTCCAGCGGCTGTTCCTTCACCTTAGAAGGAACGCACACAATATTCTTGTTTCTCACAGGAGAAAGCATTAAGACAAAGTGGTCTCTCATACTCACTCTCATTCATCCCAGCCGCCGCTTACCCATCAAGACAATGAGGCCAGGTGCACTCACTCTCTCACTCTTTAGAATTCATTTTTGTTTTCAGCCTCGTTTTGTTTCGTAAGGTACTCTCTATAATATGACTGGCTTGTTATGAAAGAAGGCTTTGGAGGCTTGGGGGTTTAAATGGGTAGTTGACTGGCTTTATATGTGGCTGGGTGGAGGCTTGGGGGTCTAAATGGATGGTTGGCTGGCTTTATATGTGGCTGGGTGGTGGTCTGGTTTTCTAAATGGTCTGTTCTTGAGGTGACTTTCTAGATATTTAGTCGGCAAGCTAGCTAGCTAGTTAGTTCTCTAGCTGGCTGGCTGGCTAGCTGGCTGGCTGGTTAGCTGGCTTACTGGATGGCTGGCTGACCCACTGGCTTACTGGCTGGCTGGCTGGCTCACTGGCTGATAACTGGAAATGTCTAGCTAGTTTTGTGTGGTGCTGTTTAAATTCATGATTGACTGAATGGCTAACAGGGTAACTGTGAGGCTGAGAAAACGGCTGACTGCCTAGCAAACTGCTTTGTTAGTTGAGTGGCCAGATGGTTTTCTAGTAAATTGTATGCATGTCTTGGCATTAGGCCGAGTCTTTAAACAGGAGAGTGACTCACTGGATGGTTAGCCGGAGGTGTGGCAGGTTGTGTGGTCGAGAAACTGACTGGTTGGCTGGTTAGTTAGCTTGCAGACAAGCTAGTTGGCTTGTTAGCTGGGGGACTAACTCTCTGGCTGGCTGGTTAACTGGCCTTTTAGGTTATTAGTCGGGTATACCAGTCGGGCTGACTGTGTGGTTGCTAACACCATCAGTTAAGGTTAAGTACACATGTGTTCGGATGATATACATCCGAACACATGTGTATATATATATCCACGAACACATATATATATATATATATATATATATATATATATATATATATATATATATATATATATATATATATATATATACATACATATTACATATGTATATATATATATATATATATATACACGAACACATTATATATATATATATGATATACACATCTTATATATTTTATCTTCCCGTTCCCTTAACTCTTAGTTCGTAGCTTTTATAACATAACATAATTCTGTAATTTTTATAACATAGTTCTTAGTTCTATTTTTTATAACATAACTAATTTTAATAACTTAATATAAACTAATTCAACTTTTCTCCTTTTTCAGATTTAATTTATAAACAAAAACAGCAAGATAACGTAGAGAAAAAATAAAAGAAAATAATAAGGGCCTAATTTCCGAATTACATATTTATTTCGTTGAAAGAAAAGCCTTGATATTCACCTAAAAATTTGTGAAAGGATATTTTCCTCCAAAAAAAGAAATATAGAATTTATATTTCCTTCCCATTATTTTTGGCCTGAGGAAATGCCGCTATGAAAAAAATATTGACGAACATATTTCACGCTAATTTGCCTGACGAAACCCATGTCCTGATGAGGCATTTTCTCAAAACACGTTTTATTAATTAATTAACAGGTAATTAAGGAGACCCCGTATTGAACCGCGCAATAAATTAGGGAGAAAATGGGTTAATTACCCTCCCAGTGGCAGCTAGGTGTTGTGGCAGAGTGAATTAGCTGAGGCGAATGGAAGACTAGGGGTGGGTGAGTTAGGGAGTGAGTTAGGAGACCTGGTGGGTTTGTGTAATAGTGGGTTGAATTATCAGGGGTTGGGATGAGCTAAGAAACTGAGATTGATGGCTAGGTCATGGTGGCTTGGATTATTTTGTAAGCTAGGGACAGCTAGGTTGATGGCTGCTGGGCTTTTCGGTGGAGGTATCAATGCTGTACATATGGTTTGAGTCATAGGATCAGGCTGGTGGGTTGGGTTTTCAGAGCTGTGTCATATGTGGGTATGTGGGCCTGCGGACCGCTCCAAGCAACAGCCTGGTGGACTAAACTCTCACAAGTCAAGCCTGGCCTCGGGCCGGGCTTGGGGAGTAGAAGAACTCCCAGAACCCCATCAACCATGTATCAACCAGGTATATGACTGTGTTGGAGGGTGCTGCGTTTGAGGGTAGAGTTATGGGGTCTTGGCTGGATGGTTGGGTTATGTGGGGGGTCTTAACTACCGAGTCTAGTCGTACGTGGATTGTTATGGAAACTCTGAGACCTGTTACACTATACTAGCCTCACACCTTAACCAGGCTGTTATAAGGAGCGGTCGATAAACGCCTGGAGGTATTGTTCTTCTCGTGGTGAATGAGCTCGCAAGACGAAGAAAAAGATTCGCAGACTAAGTATAACTTATTCGCTGGACGCGAAGGAACAGCTCATTAAACGAGAAGAAAGAGTTCTTTAGATGGAGTGAAAATTTTCATTTAAACGAGAATGATGAGCTAATTAAAAAAGGCTTTCTAACGTATGAAAAGACTTATAGGATATAAGACGCTGAAGAAAAGTTCTCTTGATGCACAAAAAAAGGAAAGTTTCTTCTAAATTCATTCGAGAGAATTTGTTAAATGTATTCGTTAAACAAGCTCTAAGATTTCATTGACCAATCGTTCGCTGCACTCTGTCACTCATTTGGGTTTCTGTCACACACTCTGGCTTCTCTCACTCACACGGGAATCTGTCACTCACTCGGGCATCTGTCACTCACTCGGGCAGCTGTCACTCACTCGGGCATCTGTCACTCACTCGGCCATCTGTCACTCTCTCGGGCATCTGTCACTCACTCAGGCATCTGTCACTCCCTCGGGCATCTGTCACTCACTCGGGTATCTGTCACTCACTTAACTTTCTGTCACCCACTCACACCCATATTCCTGTCTCACACCCACATTTCCGTCTAACTCCCGTCACACGTCTAGCTTAGCAAGAAATACATAGATCTGGGTAGGGAGCGCAATTAAGAGATAGCAGAAGATTCGAGTGACTCTGTTGCCTCAACACGAAACTGTTCGTGAGATGCAAACCCTAGAGAGTGAAGCAGGCGTCTGTACACGCACACTCTGGCCTGGAGCCCAGGAGCCAGATTCACGAAGCAGTTACGCAAGTACTTACGAACGTGTACATCTTTCTTCAATCTTTGATGGCTTGGGTTACATTTATTATACAATTTACAAGCATGAAAACTTCCCAAACCTCTGTTGTTATTGTTATAAACTGCCTCCTGGTGCTTCGGATCTCATTAACTGTTTAATAATTGTAAACAAGACCGCCAAAGATTGGGAAAAGATGTACAGGTTCTTAAGTGCTTGCGTAAATTCTTCGTGAATCTGGCCCCAGGTGCTGTTCTTTGTACTAGGGGGGTACTGGCGGAGGAGGGAAGTGAGAAGAAGGAGAAAGAAGAGGGAGAATTCGCGTCCGAATTCTGTTGGACGCGAGAATGATGGCTGTCAAATCAAGGACAGATGGTGCGTTCAGACGTTAGAACACGAAGGCGTTGGAGAGTTCATTCGGAGAATGAACATCTAAGAGTTTATTTGAAGACTAAAACGCGTGAGTGCTCATCTGTCGGACAAGACGTCTCTAAAATCATCTGTGGACGATGAGACACATGAACCCTTCTCTAAATTACTGAAAGACGCATTTAAGATCATCTGGAGTACAATAACAAGCTTAAAAGCTTGTAAGTTCGTAAATGAACTTACGAACTATAATACATTTGTAAGGTAATGTACCATAATACATTTAAGGACTCAACTGGAGGACGATAAAGCTTGTCTTAAGTAAGAAGCTAAAAATTTACCAGACCACACACTAGAAGGTGAAGCGACGACGACGTTTCGGTCCGTCCTGAACCATTCTCTTCATTCAACTTGAGAATGGCTCATGACGGACCGAAACGTCGTCGTCCCTTCACCTTCTAGTGTGTCGTCTGGTCAACTTACTTTAGCCACGTTATTGTGACTCGTCGCCTGCAAGAAGTTAAAAAGAAACTGCAGTATTAAGATTACCAATGATGTGATTTCGTGGACACTAAGCCGGTTAAGCTTACCAAAATTCCTCTAGAACCATCAACTGACATTTCACATTATGCATCCCACAACAGTCAATTGAATCCCAGGTACTGTGTGTATGTATCAAATGATAAAGCTGAATAGTACACAGTCTGTAATTTTAAATACTTGGAAAGTTCAAATGTCAATAGTTAGGGCTTGAACCTGCTCGCACCTGAGGCAAAGCTGAGTGCTGTACCGCTGTACCACCACACTAACAAAGCTGAGTGCTGTACCGCTGTACCACCACACTAAAAAGCTGAGTGCTGTACCGTTGTACCACAACACTACAAAGCTGAGTGCTGTACCGCTGTACCACCACACTACAAAGCTGAGTGCTGTACCGCTGTACCACCACACTAAAAAAGCATAGTAGTGTCCTTATTAGCTCCATCACTTACGGACCACTTATACCCATGCCACTTCTTGGGTGACTTAATAATCATCAATCAATCAATCTTTTATGAACCCCTTCAACCCTAGGCTCGAGTGCATTTGATTTATGTGGTCAACTATTTCATATCGCATGATGATGTCCATGTAAAGCAAACTTACGTTCGTTAAACCCCATTTAAATGTTTGTTTCCTGGGGTTCTGTAAATGTTCGTTTTTCAGGAATTAATATTTGTAAATTGGCCGAGCACATAGAGGTCAGAAGAGCCAAAGTTTGAGCGTGCTTGCGAGCTGTTATTGTAAAAGTCTGCAGGAATTAATGCTGGCGTGACTGCAAGTCATATATGTAAACGAAGAAAAAAAACTGAGTGTATGTTTGGCGTGTTAGTCAGTCGTGTGGCGGAAACTCCACGGAGTTTAGTATTGACTAGTTTGTGTGTCGTAAATCATCTTGCTTTTCTGTCGCTGTTCTTGACTTGTTTCTTTTTCTCTCTCTCTCTCTCTCTCTCTCTCTCTCTCTCTCTCTCTCTCTCTCTCTCTCTCTCTCTCTCTCTCTCTCTCTCTCTCTCTCTCTCTCTCTCTCTCTCTCTCTCTCTCTCTCTCTCTCTCTCTCTCTCTCTCTCTCTCTCTCTCTCTCTCTCTCTCTCTCTCTCTCTCTCTCTCTCTCTCTCTCTCTCTCTCTCTCTCTCTCTCTCTCTAATGTGAATGCCCACTAAGTGCCAGTGCCACCTTACTTTCCCTAGTGTGAGTGCCATCTAGTATTAGTTTGTAACTTCCACACTTACGTAAGTGTGAGTCTCATCTTCATGCCCCTAAAGTGAGTGCCACTTTATTCCCCCCTAGTGAGAGTCACATCTTCCTTCCCCTAATGTGAGTGCCACATTCACGCAAATTTTTCTCGAAATTAACATCATAAAATAACTTCAATGACCCGAAAAGCCTCCTCTTAGGCCAATCTGTAATCTCACCCATATACCGCACAGCAATCTTGACGATACTGATCAGAGCGCCAAAATGGCAATGATTGTAAGTGTAATCCACAGCAGCCCCAGCATTGATGCCAGATAGGATAAATGAACATGGGCCTCTAATCGGTTAAATGGGTTGCCTGGGTGTGTATGTTTCTGGTTTAGTAAACACCATTTTCAGCAAAGAAACCGAAGCGTTCAGTTCTCTTAAATATTTTTTTTTAAGTAGTGATCTGACGTAGATTATCGTGCTTTCTTCTGAGTGTTTTCGTATGGCAGAGCTCGACAGTCAGTGACGCAAGAGAACGTACAAGCAATTTGGCTGTAATATGGCTGTAACAACGATAGATATAGAGGACAGTAAATGGATAGTTGTTGAATAGTTATCATTCTTCACGTGCAATAAATTGTTCCTTTGTGTTTTATTCAACGTGACATAGTAATATTTCACTCCATCTTCCTGCTTATAGGAAAAAGCTAAGGGAAGTGTGGAATTAGGAGGCGAGCCTTTCACTATTCTATTCGTAGTGTAAAATCATCCTCGCGTGCTTTCAAGACGTCTATTTCCACTAATCTTGCAGAGAAAGAAGAGAGATCAGATAAGGGGCCCCTCACCCATTTCCATGCATCCATTTGTTATTGCAAGTATATAAAGACATCAGTCTTCCATTTTAATGGCAGTGTTCACAGCTAATGATAGTGTTGGTGTCGGTGGTGGGTAGTAGTTAGCGGTGTGTTAATTGTAAGGTATAGTGTCAGCACGGCTTGTGTCTGCTCGTTCATCTTGTTTACTATGGGTGATTGTAGCGCGTCTCTCTTGCCATTGTGGATGGAGTTCGATTCGTAGATAGGATTTCTCTCTCTCTCTCTCTCTTTCTCTCTCTCTCTCTCTCTCTCTCTCTCTCTCTCTCTCTCTCTCTCTCTCTCTCTCTCTCTCTCTCTCTCTCTCTCTCTCTCTCTCTCTCTCTATCTTTCTCTGAGTTTGTGTGTGTGTGTGTGTGTGTGTGTGTGTGTGTGTGTGTGTGTGTGTACTCACCTATTTGTGCTTGCGGGGGTTGAGCTTTGGCTCTTTGGTCCCTTTGTGTGTGTGTGTGTGTGTGTGTGTGTGTGTGTGTGTGTGTGTGTGTGTGTGTGTGTGTGTATGTATGTCGCTGTTCACCAATGTGCCCGTAGATGAGACTATTGGAATGATAATGGACAGAGTGCATCAGACTCCAGTTAGCACTTCTCTTAACATCACAGTGTACATACTTAGGACACCACTGGAAGCATGTACTAAGCAGACACTCCTCCTGAGTACAGATGGTCTTAAATACAAAGAACTAGACGGGGTCGCCAAGGGCTGCGTCCTTCTTGTCCCATTTGCGATTTTTTTTTTCATAGATAATATTGAACAGAAAGTCTTTCTTTGACATGGTCCTAAGAACTTCACTTCTACTGCACGTATGTTGATGAGAAATTCTTGCATTTGATATATATAATATTTCATTCACTAAGCGTGTCAGGAGACAAGCAGCTGCCCAACAAACATGAGACATACACTGCTGCCATGAAACTCTTGCTCCTGCTCTGGGATGGAATACTATCAGCAGCTGGGAAAAGTGGAGTCCAAGAGCTGAATTTTGCTCCTGTGGACACAAATTTGTGAATAATCACATTCAGACACTCCCTCATATCAATACACACACAGACAACAAATCACTAGAAACCGTTTTTAATCTCAAATGATTATGAGTTGAAGTAGCTCGTCCTTGTTCAGAAGTGCATGTATGAATTACTCATCTTGATATGTGTCTCACACAGAAATGTGTGAGAGACATGGACAGAGGTAGAAAGACAGAAACATGGAGAGAAGTCAGAAGTACGTGTGTCAAATACCAAGCTCTCTCTCTCTCTCTCTCTCTCTCTCTCTCTCTCTCTCTCTCTCTCTCTCTCTCTCTCTCTCTCTCTCTCTCTCTCTCTCTCTCTCTCTCTCTCTCTCTCTCTCTCTCTCTCTCTCTCTCTCTCTCTCTCTCTCTCTCTCTCTCTCTCTCTCTCTCTCTCTCTCTCTCTCTCTCTCTCTCTCTCTCTCTCTCTCTCTCTCTCTCTCTCTCTCTCTCTCTCTCTCTCTCTCTCTCTCTCTCTCTCTCTCTCTCTCTCTCTCTTCTCTCTCTCTTTCTCTCTCTCTCTCACCCAACTCCCTGATCCTCTGTAAGTGACAGGTGTCATGCAGGATGAAGGAAAACTTACTTAGTGTAAGTTATGAATGGGACGTTGCGCACTCTCTCGTCAGATGGCGTCTGTTGATGGGCATCAATGGACTTACACATGTATACACACACGCTCAACCACCCGGGCTCGATTTCAAACCGAGGCAAAAAACTAAGAGATAATAGTTTCATTTCGCCTAATAAACCTGTTCACCTAGCAGTAAATAGGTACTAGGAGTGAAACAGCTGCTTCCGATCGCATCCTGGGGATGTGATCCGAAGTCCCCCACCTCCTCAACATCACCCCATCCCCCCACAACATCACCCCGACCCCCCACAACATCTCCAAAACATCCCAACAAGGGGCCCCAAACCACCTTGCAAGATCAAGAAGAAAATATCCCAACATTACAACTACATCGGAGCGGCCCGGGCGTTATCCACCCAGCCAGTCTGACACCGTTCCCAATTTCTCCATTATTGTCTGCTGGAAGTTTCACTGGTGCGGGAAAGGGGGATAGGTAGGTAGGAGGTAGGAGAGAGGGGGGAGAGGGAAGAAAAAGAATGGTGGGAGTGGGGAAGGTTGGGGGTGTTAGGGTGGGGGAAAGAGAACGGGGGGGACTCACAGAAACCATTTACCTAATGACTACCCACAATGCAGGAGTCCGACCACGCATTGTGCTTCCCATTTTTTTTTTGGTTTTCAGAGACCTCGCCTTTCTCCCCCCCCCCCACCTTCCCCCTGGTATTGACCGCATTAGTGGGTAACTTAGGCGTACCATTCTGGATTGTGTGTTTACATCAAAGGACAATGGCAGCGTCCGTTATTAGTATTACCGCCTACAGCTACTGGGGGGTAGTGGCGTGATGGAGAGAGAGAGAGAGAGAGAGAGAGAGAGAGAGAGAGAGAGAGAGAGAGAGAGAGAGAGAGAGAGAGAGAGAGAGAGAGAGAGAGAGAGAGAGAGAGAGAGAGAGAGGGGAGGGAGAGAGAGGGGGGTGAGGGGGGGCTGGGTAAGCCAGTGTGCTGACTGATATGTGTGTAATGGGGTGAGCAGAATGAGCAAAATATTTTTATAGCTAGTATTTAATTACAGAGCATCATACACACTTAGAAGAAATATCTATGACAAAAAGAGTGCGTGTGTACTCACCTAATTGTACTCACCTAATTGTGCTTGCGGGGGTTGAGCTCTGGCTCTTTGGTCCCGCCTCTGGTTTGGTCCTCCTTTGGTCTGTGAGTGTGTGTGTGTGTGTGTGTGTGTGTGTGTGTGTGTGTGTGTGTGTGTGTGTGTGTGTGTGTGTGTGTGTGTGTGTGTGTGTGTGTGTGTGTGCATGCGTGTGTGTGTGTGTGTGCATGCGTGTGCGTTTACATGTGTAAGTAAAATATTTACCCATCAACAGAAGCAAAACTAACCAGATTGCGCGCGTCCTATTCATAAATTACACCAGGTATGTTGTCCTTCATCCGTATGACACCTGTCACTCACAGAGGATCAGAGAGAGAGAGAGAGAGAGAGAGAGAGAGAGAGAGAGAGAGAGAGAGAGAGAGAGAGAGAGAGAGAGAGAAAGAGAGACATAGAGACATACTGAAAACCAGAGGGGAAAGCCAAGAAAATCAAAAACATGAAAAAAACACGAACTCAATTCTTTAGTCGATCTCAGCCATACAGCATCTTAGAACATTACACATGCGCTTTCATGACCTTCCTTAACCTCACCTCGACAGCGGAGACGAAGAAGGATAATCCTTGTGAGACATAACACTTTCCTTCGTCCAGTTCGACGCTATCTTCCCCCCTCCCAAGAAAAGGCAATTTAAAGCCTCAGGAGATAAAACCCGAGCCAGCAGACGGCCGTCCGGGGCTGTTAGCTGTGACTGACCGCTCTCCTTACTACTAGACAAAGGTGACAAAGGTCTGGACGAGACACACCAACTGCCGGACCTTTTCTTGGGTTTCTTGCTCTCTTGGGGGGTATTGATATACATATTTTCTAAATATTTTCGATATTTTCTACTCTAAATGCAGGTCGGCGTTCAATCCCCGACCGTTCAAGTGGTTGGATACCATTCCTTTCCTCTCCGTCCCATACCAAATCCTTATCCTAATCCCTTCCAAGTGTTATATAGTCGTAATGGTTTGGCTCTTTCCTCTGATAGTTCCCTTCCCTTCCTCCTTTAGGACAACCACTTGCGTTGGACGGTAGAGCGACGGTCTCGCTTCATGAAGGTCGGCGTTCAATCCCCGACGGTTCAAATGGTCGGGAACCATTAATTTCCCCCCCCCCCCCCCCATCCCATCCCAAATTCTTATCCTGACCCCTTCCCAATGCTATATAGTCGTAATGGCTTTGCTCTTTCTTCTGAAAATTCCCCCCACTCCCTCCCTCCTTTAAAAAATAGGGGAGGGTTGTGCCTCTCAAGGTGTCCTCGGGGCTCCCCCTAGAACCCGAATTTGATGTGTTATTTCTTAACGAACATGTGTTAAGTAAGATGGCTTTTCATATTACAAGCGATCTCTACGGCGTGTTGATCTTTTCTACACACGTATGTCACGCCATGTTCATTATACCTACTTGGACTTGTCGGTGCGGCGGAGGACTCTCATCATGCAGGTCTGCGTTCGATTCCTTACAGTCTAAGTGACTGGATAGCGTTCTATCCATCTTTCCAATCTCAGATCATTCTTCTCACTCCTTCTCATCCCTTCCAAGTGTTATATAGTCATACTGGCTTAGCGTTTTATTCTCATAATTACCTTATCTTACACACACATTCTTCACTAATCACGATCTTCAGAACATCCGGTCTTCACTACACCCGACCTTCACTACACACAAGATCTTCACTTAACAAGAACTATCACTAAACACACAACATTCTTTACAGACTTAAAAATACGATTTTCCCACAACAAGACGTTCCCTATACAAGCCTGGGTGTACTCTCTACACCTTCCCAAGTATATATCGTCTACACTAAGGATTTTCTCTCTACATAACCTCACCTCGGGCGTAGTGGATCTTTTCTCAACTCCTGCTGTTCCTTTAGGATTTTCCATTTTATTTCAAATTCCATGGGTTCTGGGAGTTCCCTTTGGGACCCAGGAGGTTCTGGGTGTGGGGTTTGAAGGACTACCGCTACTCCTGAGGTACTTGTCACACCTCAAATGGTCTATATATCTTTTTTTGGAGACCCTGTATTAACATGGTATGTTAGGTGGAATTCCATTCAGTAGTATTCGAATGCAATTACGAACAATTAAGCAATCAAATAATAAACAAATACACAAAGAGGTAATTAGGAAACGAAGGTGCCAAGGGGGAGTGTGTGTGTGTGTGTGTGTGTGTGTGTGTGTGTGTGTGTGTGTGTGTGTGTGTGTGTGTGTGTGTGTGTGTGTGTGTGCGTGCGTGCGTGCACGTGCGAGTTTAATAATATTAATAATAAGAAGAAACTATTTGTGAATAAGCAAAAATATGACCAAGAATCAACAATGCAAATGGGAGTAACTTGTGCTGAATACAGGAAGTTGGAGAAGTGTTTTCGTAGCTACTTCCCAGACTTATGGGGGATGTTACAACCAAGAATTGGACGAGTATTTTTCTTCTCCACTGTGGTAATGTTGTAGCACGTTGTGTTGGCCAGAAAATCTTGCAAGTTAGAGAAATGGAAAAAAATATATTATTGGACTTATATTACTGAAAAAAATCGATATATATAATATTTTAAGCAAGAGTTTATGATAAAAAAAGCCTAGATATCATAAAAACTGACATCTCATACAATGAAAATTTGTTTAAAACTGAATTTATTTGCTGATAATTAAACAAATAATATGAATTTAGTTCGAGATAAAATTCAATTTTCTTACATTTCCTCTTTCTTTTTTCTGAAGAAGAAAACATTTCTCCCATAATGAGACACATGTATCAACGTAACGACTGTCATCTATTATCTACCAACGTAAACTGCAAAATCTATTACATAGATTTGGTTAGTCCGCCCTTGTGAATGGGTGGCGATGACGCCTGAAGATGGTTGTCTATTGTGGATATGAGGGTTTATGTGGTCAGGGGTGGTTGTATGTTGTCAGGGGTGGTTGTATGTTGTCAGGGGTGGTTGTATGTTGTCAGGGGTGGTTGTATGTTGTCAGGGGTGGTTGTATGTTGTCAGGGGTGGTTGTATGTTGTCAGGGGTGGTTGTATGTTGTCAGGGGTGGTTGTATATTGTCAGGGGTGGTTGTATGTTGTCAGGGGTGGTTGTATGTTGTCAGGGGTGGTTGTATGTTGTCAGGGGTGACTGTATGTCGTCAGGGGTGGCTGTATGTTGTCAGGGGTGGCTGTATGTTGTCAGGGGTGGTTGTATGTGGTCAGGGGTGGCTGTATGTTGTCAGGGGTGGCTGTATGTTGTCAGGGGTGGCTGTATGATGTCAGGGGTGGCTGTATGTTGTCAGGGGTGGCTGTATGTTGTCAGGGGTGGTTGTATGTTGTCAGGGGTGGTTGTATGTTGTCAGGGGTGGTTGTATGTTGTCAGGGATTGAAGTGTTGCACATTGTCACAAGTTCCTCAATGTTGTCAGCTGTGTAGGACACAGGGTGTAGTTGGAGGAAACTACACAGCGTGTAGCTGTAATGGTCAGCAGCTGTTGTTCGGGCAGCTCTTGTTAGCAGCTGTTGTTCGGTCAGCTGTTGTTAGCAGCTGTTGTTCGGTCAACTGTTGTTCGGGCAGCTGTTGTGATTTCTCCTACAGCTTTTTTCGTTCTGAAACCATGGGGATTGAGGCGTAGAATAAATGATATCTGGGGACGTCTCTCTCTCTCTCTTTCTCTCTCTCTCTCTCTCTCTCTCTCTCTCTCTCTCTCTCTCTCTCTCTCTCTCTCTCTCTCTCTCTCTCTCTCTCTCTCTCTCTCTCTCTCTCTCTCTCTCTCTCTCGCTCTCGCTCTGTCTCTCTCTCTCTCTGTCTCTCTCTCTCTCTCTCTCTCTCTCTCTCTCTCTCTCTCTCTCTCTCTCTCTCTCTCTCTCTCTCTCTCTCTCTCTCTCTCTCTCTCTCTCTCTCTCTCTCTCTCTCTCTCTCTCTCTCTCCCCTTCTCTCTCCCGGGAACCTAAATCATAACCTGTTAGATCTTTTCTTTTGTAACAATCATAACATTCCAATCATAACAGAACTGTATGTTCTGTTAAGATTGTGTTGTATTAAGGGGACGTCTACGGTGATATTCATGCACAGGAGCTGTGTCCGGTTCTGTGGTTCGTTGCGATCAAAGCTGACGAGTATGTGGAGTGAATGATCAAATTATGGGATGGAAAAGAGGAGAAATGAGGAAGATAGTGACTTCAGATGAGTTTAATTATGCAGTTGTTAGGTAAGAGTGAGGATCATTAGGCGTCAAGCTAAGTGTGTTGAGTGTGTAAACGTGTGTGCTAATTAGTGCAGCTCCGGCGGGCAGTCTGCTTCCTCTTACACTTCATACTGTCATCTCTACTTCTTCACTACTACGGTATCATCACCGTCTTCTACTTTGGCATTCTTCTTTTTTCAGTTTCCTCTTCCTGTATCTACAATTATTCTCTCTACCTTTTTTCTGTTTTCTTTCGAATTTCTAATTCTTCCTTCTTTGTTAATCTGGTTTCATCCAATTCTTGTCATTTTCTTTTACATATTTGTACATATTTTTGTACGCCCCGAGTCTCGCCTCAGCTGAACAAGGACACAGTTGTAGTGTACTTGTCAAGGTCAGTTGTAGTTTAGTTGTCATGGTCAGTTGTAGTTTAGTTGTCATGGTCAGTTGTAGTTTAGTTGTCATGGTCAGTTGTAGTTTAGTTGTCATAGTCAGTTGTAGTTTAGTTGTCATGGTCAGTTATAGTTTAGTTGTCATAGTCAGTTATAGTTTAGTTGTCATAGTCAGTTATAGTTTAGTTGTCATGGTCAGTTATAGTTTAGTTGTCATAGTCAGTTATAGTTTAGTTGTCATAGTCAGTTATAGTTTAGTTGTCATGGTCAGTTGTAGTTTAGTTGTCATGGTCAGTTATAGTTTAGTTGTCATGGTCAGTTATAGTTTAGTTGTCATGGTCAGTTGTAGTTTAGTTGTCAAGGTCAGTTGTAGTTTAGTTGTCATAGTCAGTTATAGTTTAGTTGTCATGGTCAGTTATAGTTTAGTTGTCATAGTCAGTTATAGTTTAGTTGTCATGGTCAGTTATAGTTTAGTTGTCATGGTCAGTTGTAGTGTACTTGTCAAGGTCAGTTGTAGTTTAGTTGTCATGGTCACTTGTAGTTTAGTTGTCATGGTCAGTTGTAGTTTAGTTGTCATGGTCACTTGTAGTTTAGTTGTCATGGTCAGTTGTAGTTTAGTTGTCATGGTCAGTTGTAGTTTAGTTGTCATGGTCAGTTGTAGTTTAGTTGTCATGGTCAGTTGTAGTTTAGTTGTCATGGTCAGTTGTAGTTTAGTTGTCATAGTCAGTTGTAGTTTAGCTGTCATGGTCAGTTGTAGTTTAGTTGTCATAGTCAGTTATAGTTTAATTGTCATGGTCAGTTGTAGTTTAGTTGTCATAGTCAGTTGTAGTTTAGTTGTCATGGTCAGTTGTAGTTTAGTTGTCATGGTCAGTTGTAGTTTAGTTGTCATGGTCAGTTGTAGTTTAGTTGTCATGGTCAGTTGTAGTCTTGAACTGGCTGTCTTTGCCCATATAGTTTCTTTCCGAGACAGTTCACAGTTTCATTAACTATAGTTCACTCGCTATCTTTGATTTCTTATTTCGCTTTCAAGATTTTCCTTCTTTTTTTTCTTTCAATATTTTCGTTCATTTGCCTTCGATACTTTCCTTCATTTTGACTTCTATATTTTCCGTATTGTGTCTTCTATATTTTTCTTCTTTTGCTTGTTATTTTTGGCTTAATATGTCTTTTGTATTTTGTATTTGTATCATTTTGCCTTTTGCATTTTCCTTCTTTTGTCCTTTTATCTTCATTCTTTTGTTTTTTTATATTTTCCTCCTTTTAACACTATTTTATATTATCTTCTTTGTTAACAATTTTAGCATATGTAATAATTTCTCGATTTTTCTATTAATTATTTTTCTTTATATTTTTATTTTGCTTTTGTTTTTTTCTCTTAGGCTAATTTACAATTCCTCTTCCTATTTATTCATATTTATTGTTTATTTTTATGTATTATCATATTTATCATATTTATTCTTTCTTTAAAATTGTTCTCATAATTCTCACCTACTAGTATGGCATGTATTTATTATTTTGTGTGTGTGTGTACTCACCTATTTGTACTCACCTATTTGTGCTTGCTGGGGTTGAGCTTTGGCTCTTTGGTCCCGCCTCTCAACTGTCAATCAACTGGTGTACAGTGTGTGTGTGTGTGTGTGTGTGTGTGTGTGTGTGTGTGTGTGTGTGTGTGTGTGTGTGTGTGTGTGTGTGTGTGTGTGTGTGTGTGTGTGTGTGTGTATGTGTGTGTGTACTCACCTAGCAGTACAAGCGAGCTTCAGTTTCCATTCTTCAGTCGACTTATGATCTCATTTCCAAACGTTTTTGGATCAATTGTATCATCTGCGGCGCCCCCACACATGGAGTGTCATTCACAACCTCACTTTGCACTTCATTCTCCTTCCTCGCTACGTTACCGTCGAGGCCATGTATAACATCTCCCCCAAAAAGTATATTTCACTAACATACCTACGTGAACACAATCTTTCAGCATAAAGAATTTGCCCTAAATCGCTGGTGGGTGTGTACTTGTACCCCCCAATTCTTTCTCCCCGCCTTTCTCTCTCTCTACTGCTGGTGTGTGTTCTGAGGTGCGATGGCCTGAAATCATTTTCCACACACTTCAGTAACATACGATATCAAGGGGCGATAACTGGTAGTTACATAACCTCGTCTCAGAGGAAAGGGGGGGGGGCTCCATTGGACTAGGAATTTCACAGGATATTGCAATAACCTTCCTTCTATATTTAACCCCCATCCCCTCGACCCCCTACCAACTACTTTTTGAACTTCGTAAATTATTTTGGTGTAAAGAAAATGCGCTTTTTCGGAGGAGCTCCATAAATTTTCTGGGAGTATTGAAGCAATATTTTCCTGGTGGGCTTTCTTTGAGCACTTCTCCCTCTCTTAGTCTTCTCCGTTTTCTTTATCTTGGTGTTTCTGATGTATTTTTTTCGATTTTTATTATAAAAAATTACGGGAGACTAATCTTCTTTAAGTATTATTTTGTTCTATCTTTTCTCTCTCTTTTGCATTTTTCTTTCGCGTCAATTTTAAATTTTATTTTTTCCACCTCTTATTCCTTTTCTTGTCTTCCCTCTCTGCTGTTCTCTCTCCGTTCCCCCGTGTTCTTCTCCTGCTGTTCTCTCTCCGTTCCCCCGTGTTCTTCTCCTGCTGTTCTCTCCATAACTTTCATTGTTATGCATTTAAGAAGGAAATCAACCTTGAGCCACATACTTGGAGGAGACTAGGAAGTATATCAAAGGAAAGGTATGTAATAATATAGAGAATTAGGAGGATAGAATGATACTGAGCTTTGATTAGGTTGAAAGGGATGTGGGGAAGTTACTGGAACTTAGGGGAAGAGAGAGATTGTGAGGGAATTAAGTAAATGGAGAACAAATTTAACAGACGGAGAAGTAAGGCAAGAGATTGGGAAATATGAAAGCAGATTAGGAGGTAATGATTGCAGGGTAAGAACAGAAGATATAGAGTTAAGATAAAAGATTAGGAAGGAGACAGAGAGATAATGTAGGGTGATGGAGAGGCAGGGAGCAAGAAGGAGAGACAAGGGAGGTGAGGATGGATCAGTCTCGCTAGATCTTCCCGTGAACAACTTCTGCTTCATCCCTTGAGATGTCTTAGAGGGCCTGGTGGCGTGGGGGTGTAGGAGATGATCAGAAAGCCTGGTCAACACTAGCTACACCACACACGCTAAACACGCCACACCACACACAAGCGAAGTCCCACAAGGCTCTGTGCTCGGACCTATCCTGTTTCTGATATACGTAAATGATCTCCCAGCGAGCATAGACTCATTTCTCTCAATTTTTGGTGATGATGCCAAAATTATGAGAAGGATTAAGACTGAGGAGGACAGCATGAGGCTTCATGAAGACCTGGACGAACTGAGGAATGGTTCAACAAATGGTTGTTAGAGTTTAACCCGAGTAAATGTAATGTAATGAAGATAGGTGTAGGGAGCAGGTCAGATACAAGGTATCATTTGGGAGATGAAATTCTTTTTTAATCATAGAGGGAAAAATCTGAGGGTTGATATCACGCCAGACCTATACCCTGAAGCCCAATATCAAGATGATAACATCAGCGGCATATGTCAGGTTGGCTTACATAAGAACAGCCTTTAGAAACGTGTAAGGAATCATTCAGAACTTTGTATACCACATATGTCAGACCAATCCTGGAGTATGGAGCCCCAGCATGGAGTTCATATCTCGTTAAGCATAAAATTAAATTGGAGGAGGCTCAGAGGTTTGCCACCAGACTAATGCCCGAACTGAGTGGGCATGAGCTATGAGGAGAGACTACGGGAATTAAACCTCACGTCGCTGGAAGACAGGAGAGTTAGGGGGGACATGATTACCACATACAGAATTCCCAAAGGAACTGGTAGGGTAAAAAAGACAGTTTATTAAACACAAGGGGCAAACGCACTAGGGGACACAGATAGAAATGAAGTGCCAATGAGCCATAAAGACATTAGAAAGATTTTGTCTAGTGTCAAAAGTTAATAAATGGAATGCATTAGGCAGAGATGTGGTGGAGGCAGACTCCATACACAGTTTCAGGCGTAGATATAATAGAGCCCAATAGGCTCAGGAACTTGTACACCTGTTGATTGACGGTTGAGAGGCGGGACCAGAGAGCCGAAGCTCAACCCCCTCAAGCTACAACTAGGTGAGTACAACTAGGTGAATACACTAAACACGCCACACCACACACACGTTCACCTAGCAGTAAATACACACATGGGAGTTACACAGCTGCTATGGGCTGCTTCCTGGGGATGTGTGTGTGTGTGTGTACGTGTGAAATATTTGTAGTAGACACAATAGAGGAAACATATAAATTGTTTAGAAAGGCTGGGGTCCAAGAGCTATTACCTCGATTTTGCAGATACAAATTGTTAATTCACACACACACACACACACACACACACACACACACACACACACACACACACACACACACACACACACACACACACACACACACACACACACACACACACACACAGCAGCTACAAGATGATGAACTCCGCTGATGGGAGAGCAAGAGTTGGTGATCAAAGCCTCCGAAGGTCTGGAGTAGAGGTCGACCTCGAGTGCTCGAGTGGTCGAGTGGTCGAGTGGAGAAAGGCTTGTCTTGGGCACGACACCCTTGTGGCCTCGGCTCTCCTTACCATCTCATCTGCCTGGTAGTCCTCTCCTCATCCCTGTCTCTCTTTCTCTTTTCTCTCCTTTCGTTCACTATCTCCCCTCTTTACTACCTCCTATTCTCACTTCTTGATTATTGTCCACATCTTCGCTACTTGACTATTTCTTACCTTTAAACTTTTAACTCTTAGCTTCTTATCTAACCGCCGTCGTATGAATGTATTATGGATCATTTCCAACAACAGTTTCTGGCTGGGGTAACAAATCACTCCACTTGTGTTGTAAGATCATTAATACATCATTGGGTGTATACTGTAATATTTTCAGCATTACTAATAAACAAGTAATAAAAAAGACCAACATTAAAGGTCATACGATGCCTGGGGGATGAAACTCTATAGATTCATCACCTTCTTAACTCATGACCTCATCCCCTCTCAACACCTGGTCTCATCATCTTCTCTTCATCTAGTATCATCACTCCATCAACACCTGTTCTCATCACCCTCCCAATACCTGGTTCAGGATTCATCAATCATTTGTACAACTACTTACGAAACCTCTACATCTTTCCTCAATCATGGCGGCTTTGTTTACATTTAATAAACAGTTTATGAGCTCGGAAGAACTATGAAGTTGTTTACAACAATAATATTCGTCTGTTGTTAAGTTTCAAAGGTCGTAAACTATTTAATAAATGTAATAAATGTTAACAAAGCCTCCTCATTAGGGAAAGATGTACAGGTTTCGTTAGTGGTAACATAAATGCTTGATGAATCCCAGCCCTGGTCGTGTCACTCTCTCACCACCGGACCTGATCGTCTGCTCTGAATCTTACCTCATCTCTGTCTCAAACTCTTGTCATCATCACCACCTCAAACTCTTGCCGTTATCACCACCTCAAGCTCTTGCCGTTATCACCACCTCAAACTCTTGCCGTTATCACCACCTCAAACTCTTGCCGTTATCACCACCTCAAGCTCTTGCCGTTATCACCACCTCAAGCTCTTGCTATCATCACCACCTCAAGCTCTTGCTATAATCACCACCTCAAGCTCTTGCTATCATCACCGCCTCATCATCAGACCTCAGCATCATATAAGCATCTGACCTCATCTTCAATGTTGCCCCTCACAGCTCCTCACAGATGTTATGACAAACTAATCCCAGACTGAAGTAATAAGTTCCTTCACTCACTTCTCCATCCCCAAGACTCCTTAAGGAATGGACCACCACCCTGTGTTCTCCTCTTTATCACTGCTTTACACTGATCTAATAATGGTATTTATGTAATAAGTAAAAGTCTTTAGTAATTACCTTTTTATCATATATAAATTAGTCTTCTTTCCCAAGATTGTGCACGGCTGAAAGGGCACCAAAGCCTAAGAAAATATAATTTATCTTGTTTTTATTTTATTTTTGTGTCCAACACGTATAGATCCTGTCACTATCCGCCCTAAAAAGTTAACACACAGTTGATGCCAACAGTCGACCGTCCTTCTGACAGTTTAGTCTTTTTAACTGCAACAGCAAACAAAACAGCGCCGGAACAGTCAAAGGCAAATATTCCCACCCAGTCGTAACAGATGATTGTAAAAGTTGTTTTTGGTAATTGCATTATATTATTATCCCCCTGTGTAATTAGTTTAATTCAGTGCGGCTGAAAATATACACGTATGATCGCTAAACAAGCAAACCTTCAACAATTTACTAACGATATAGAGAAAATGTTACGAATATAATCGTTTATTTTAGCAGTTGATTTGTTTGGTCTATCCATTTTTTTCTTATTGTGGTTTGTAATTGCTTTTTATGGTTCTATATATTCATTTAGATCTGTTTTTCGTATTTTACTAATATTATTAATCATTTATTTTTTTTTCCTTTCCTTTTCTTCTCAATTTTTTTTTGTCATTCTTTATCTTGCTTTCTCTTATATCTCCTTTTTGTCTTATGTTTTCTTTATTTTTTATATGACAATCATTTAATATAGTGATATATTTAGTTTTTCATCCTTTTCTTTGAATTCGTTTGATGTCACCCAGTTATCTCTCGATATCCCAGTAAACAGTATCCTTATCCTCTTCCTCCTCGATATCTCGCTTTCTCAGAGATATCAACGCACTTCCTTTTCTTCTTTCTTACACTTCCTCGCCCCTTCATCCCACTTCCTCAAGCATCCCTTATCGCTTCCTCATTGACTCATCACTTTACATTAAACATACAACAAAGGCTCAAAATACCATTTTGGGCAGTTAAATTAAATATTTTTATTTTAGTTACTCATTGAGGTTATCAATGTCATTAGCAATAACAAACACAAAGATATTTATAAAAACGGAAAGAGAGAGAGAGAGAGAGAGAGAGAGAGAGAGAGAGAGAGAGAGAGAGAGAGAGAGAGAGAGAGAGAGAGAGAGAGAGAGAGAGAGAGAGAGAGAGAGAGATAGAGAGAGAGAGAGAGAGAGAGAGAGAGAGAGAGAGAGAGAGAGAGAGAGAGAGAGAGAGAGAGAGAGAGAGAGAGAGAGAGGGAGAGGGAGAGAGAGAGAGGAAAAGTGAATGAGAGAGAACTCAAAGCGAGACACACCCACACACAGGTTCAAAGGAAAATTAAATACAATGTTTTTCCACTCTCAAAATCAAATTCCAAACACAGTTTATGATTTACATTTAGCTCAGAGTCAATTAGAATCAAATACACAATCACATGAAAAGTTTGCTTAGAAATTGATCCAAATCAAATTGAAACATCGAGATCACCGTCATGATCTGATTCTGAGTGTATATTTATATTTTGCTAAACCGATACTCAAGCCTAAATGCTCGTTCATTAATTAGGTAATTGCCAGAGACAGTCAGCTGAGAGCCAGATACAAAAGGTATCTCAGTGAGGAATAAATAATCATCACAGAGCCAGATACAAATTTTGCTCAAAAACAGAGAAATATGTATCACACAACTAGACAAAAAAGTCACTTAATGACAGACCGTCAGCTCAGAGCCAGATTCATAGTTCAAACACAAAGTCAACTCAAAGCTAAAAATATAAAGCCAGTCTCTGACGCTGACTAAAATCAACATCAAATGTGAAAGAATAATAAACACAGATTTTTAAGTGACAAGAAAGTATTAAGCTGGCTGTAAATACAAGTGCTGAGGAATATGGATAACACGCGTTAGTCATATCCAAGAAAGGTCTCGCTGTCAACTGGAAAGCCTTTGAGTGGATAATTATGCAAGATAAAGAGAGACGGATTTGATATATTTTCTGTGTTTAAACGCGAGAGTTGGGGCTTTAAACCAGTTTCTTAGGACAGAGGGTGAATGTATCAGAATGAAGAGCAAATACGAGATATGTTATTTTAGGAGCCGACAATTCGGTTCTTTGTATTGAATTACGTGAATAAAACTTTTTGAAAATATTTACATGTATTATATGAAATTTAATGGTAGTTATTTGTTATTCGGGGTTTTTATTTTGGTGTTTAAGCCTCTTGTTAAATGCTATAATACTTTTACATGTGTAGTTTATTGTTTATATTAGTAGTGGTAATAGTAGTAGCAAAAGTATTATTATTTTATTTGTATACATGCACACATAAGTATATCATACATATACACACACACACACGCACACACACACACACACACACACACACACACACACACACACACACACACACACACACACACACACACACACACACACACACACACACACACTAACACACACACTAACACACACACTAACACACAAGGATCCCTATCCTTCCACAAAAACCTACCAGCCACCCAACCCAGTCTCAATTCCCCCACTTTACAAACATAATCACCCTTGTTAATGCTTGCAAGCGCCAGGCGATAAGCGACCTGGTTAACAGGCAAACACACAAGCACAAGATACACTCATCGCAAAAAATGTCCTTAAATGTCTCATGCCTGGCGTGCACCGGAAAATTATTATTATGCCTCACAGGCACTTTACCTCAGATGTAGAGAAAGAGAAGGAAAACAGGAGAAGAGAAAATTAGATATTATTCAAGAAAATTTAAAAAATATGAGAGAAAAATGTGTGATGAAACAATATTTTATTTGAGAACTGTTGAAAAGAGAAGGGAAGGTGACGGAAGTTAATAAAAGATGAGAATAATAGATGAATGAAATATGAAGATGGAAGCGAGAAGAAAGAGAAGAAGAGAGATGACAAGAAAAAGAGATAGGAAAGGGAAAAAATACAATAAAAAGGGTGTGTGAGTGTCTATGTACCTAGCGAACGGGTGCAAATGTGAGCAATCACTTCATTCTTCTTGTGTTATGATGGCTGGAACATACCCCACCCAGCTCCCACACACACAGGGAGAGAGGACGGAAGAGAAAATAGAGAGGGAGAGAGAGAGAGAGAGAGAGAGAGAGAGAGAGAGAGAGAGAGAGAGAGAGAGAGAGAGAGAGAGAGAGAGAGAGAGAGAGAGAGAGAGAGAGAGAGAGAGAGAGATGGGAAAAGTACAAGAAAGCAGGTCATCTGTTGGTAAACTAAAAACTACAGCCCCTGAAAGTGCAAAAGTTCTGGTCTCCAAGGACCAGAACTGTTCAGTGTTCTCTGAGAACAGAACAGAGAAGCAGAAGGCTCTCTTCCTCCGCCTCACGCCTCACACTGCTGGAGAGTGTATATATGAATAGAGTATAGTGTATAGAGTAGACACTACTGAATACCTCCATACTGTATAGAGAGACCAAAATGGAGGTTTAAATGAAAAAAAATAAATAAGAAATCATTTTGCTGCTTTGAATTCCTGATGTTGTTGTTATTATTATTCATTTTATCTACTAGTAAATCTTACTCCTCGATTTCGATTATTTAACAACTACCCATTTTCTGTTTCTGTGACTGGGTATGCTAAGTATAAAGTCTCAGTATTATTCAAGCATTTACGCAACCACTAACGAAACCTGTACATCTGTCCTCATCGTGGCGGTTTTGTATCCGTTTATTAAACAGTTTAAAATCTCCGAAGCGCTACGAAGTTGTATATAACAATAATAACCATGGGTTGTGAAGTTTCCAAGCTCGTATACTGTTTAATATATGTAAACACAGCAGCCATTATTGTGAAAGTTGTAATAGTTACGTAATTAAATGTGTAAATGATTTTATGAATCCTGGTCACTGACGTTTGTCAGTGACCAGATATATATATATATATATATATATATATATATATATATATATATATATATATAGATATATATATATATATATATATATATATATATATATATATATATATATATATATATATATATATATATATATATATATATATATATATAACTTTAGAACACTTTCCCACCAGGAGACTCGAACCCTAGCCAGCACAGAAGCCTTCCAGCAACTGGCATAACAGGTACGCCTTAACCCGCTCCACCACCTGCTCAGACCCCTAAAAGAGATGGTAATTTCGGAGTATTTAAATACCCCAAAGATCAACACCTCCCAAGAGCACTAGAGCAAGTGAGGGGTCATTTATACGTTTATTTCATCAAGTCCCTGTTAATATGGGAAGACACAGTGTCTATGCTTAAGGCACAACTCTCCTAAACACGAGAGAGTTGTGCCATATATATATATATATATATATAAATATATATATATATATATATATATATATATATATATATATATATATATATATATATATATATATATATATATATAATGTGTAAAAGGCTGGCTTTTATTCAAAACAATACCTCAACGTTGAAAGAGTTTTTGTTTCCAGTTTTGTATAACTATTGGGGATGAAGCCCTTTCCTTTGTCTCTATTGCGCCTGTTTCAAAGTGTGAAAGAGAGAGAGAGAGAGAGAGAGAGAGAGAGAGAGAGAGAGAGAGAGAGAGAGAGAGAGAGAGAGAGAGAGAGAGAGAGAGAGAGAGAGAGAGAGAGAGAGAGAGTGTGTAACTATTCCGTTTACACGTCATATTTTATCTGCGTTCGTTGCAATAAAAATCAATTATTCGCCAGCAACTTGTATCATTAAAGTAAAGCTCTGAAATACCAACAGGAGAACGGGTGGTCTCGGGTGCTTATGGGCGAGTTAAACACACATCAAGTAGGAGAGTAGGTGATAACAGGACCAAACGGGCCGCTGCGGCCTTGTTATAACAGATTCTCTAGTGTTTAAGCCAGCCAGACTCGATTCCCTCTCACACGCGATAGTAATGACTCGCAAAAACCCTTTCATTAGGAAAAAAATATATGTTTTTGACCCTATGAATAAGAGACTGTAGGGGGTAACTGTGATAATTTCCACGCGGGAGTACTCACCTAGGTGTAGTCACCTAGTTGAGCTTGCAGGGGGGTTAGGCTTCGGCTCTTTGGTCCCTCCTCTCAAACGTCAATCGGTGTACAGATTCCTGAGCTTCTCGAGCTTCTTCGTACCTACTTTTGAAACAATATGGAGTCTGACTCCACCACATCGCTACCTAGTTCATTCCATTTACTAACTACTCTGACACTGAAAAAGATCTTTCACATGTCTCTGTGGCTCATTTGGGTATTCAGCTACAACCTGTTTCACCTTGTGGGTGTACCACCCGTGTTAAATAAGCCAGCTACAACCTGTTTCACCTTGTGGGTGTACCACCCGTGTTAAATAAGCCATCCTTGTCAAGCTTGACAATTCCCCTGAGAATTTTGTATGTGGTGATGTTGTCTCCCTGAGCTCTTCTGTCTTCCAGCGATGTAAAAACAGTTCACGTGCCCTTTCCTCGTAACTCATGCCTCTTAGTTCTGGGACTAGCCTAGTGGCATACCTTTAAACTTTCATCAGCTTCGTCTTGTGCTTGACAAGGTACGGGCTCCATGCTGGGGCCGCATACTCCAGGATTGGTCTTACATATGTGTTATACAAAATTCTGAAAGATTCCTTACAGGGGTTTCTGAAGTCTGTTCTGATGTTAGCCAACCTCATATACGCCGCTGATGTCATTCTTTTGATGTGGGCTTCAGGAGAAATGTTTGGTGTGATATCAACTCCTAGATCTTTCTCTCTGTCCTTTTTCGTGAAGGACTTCCTCTCCCATTCGGTTTCCTGTTTCTGGCCTCCTGTTTTCTCTGCCTAGTTTCATTACCTTACATTTACTTAGGTTGAATTGAACTTCAATATCCATTTGTTTGACCATTCCTTCAGTTTGTCTAGGTCATCTTCTAGCCTCATACTATCTTCCTCTATCTTAATCCTCCTCATAATTTTTGCATCATCAGCAAACATTGAGAGGACCGAGTCTATTCCGTCTGGAAGATTATTCACATATACGAGAAACAGTATAGGTTCAAGGACTGATCCCTGCGGGATTCCATTGGTGACGCCTCGCCACTCGGAGACATCCCCCTTCACAGTGACTCGCTTTCTTCTGTTGCTTGGGTACTCCCTTATCCAGTGAGTAATTTCCCTGTCACTCCTGCCTGCATCTCCAGCTTGTGCACTAGTCTTTTATGTGCTCGCGCGTGTGTGGGTGTGTGTGTGTGTGTGTGTGTGTGTGTGTGTGTGTGTGTGTGTGTGTGTGTGTGTGTGTGTGTGTGTGTGTGTGTGTGTTTACTAGTTGTGTTTTTACGGGGGTTGAGCTTTGCTCTTTCGGCCCGCCTCTCAACTGTCAATCAACTGTTTACTAACTACTATTTTTTTTTTTCCCACACCACACACACACACCCCAGGAAGCAGCCCGTGACAGCTGACTAACTCCCAGGTACCTATTTACTGCTAGGTAACAGGGGCATTCAGGGTGAAAGAAACTTTGCCCATTTGTTTATGCCTCGTGCGGGAATCGAACCCGCGCCACAGAATTACGAATCCTGCGCGCTATCCACCAGGCTACGAGGCCCCTCCACCAGGCTACGAGGCCCCTAGCCTCGTGTGTGTGTGTGTGTGTGTGTGTGTGTGTGTGTGTGTGTGTGTGTGTGTGTGTGTGTGTGTGTGTGTGTGTGTGTGTGTGTGTGTGTGTGTGTGTGTATGTGTGTGTGTATATGTGATATATAGAGAGATATTTTGAGGTATTTAGAAGGATATATATATTACGAGATATATATATATATAAATAGAACGACAGATATATATACCCAAGAAACGACAGAAAAGGAAACTGTTGAGTAAACACAAAACAAAAAAATAAAGACGAGAAGAACGTCTTACAAAAAGCACTAAGATGAATCTAATATGAATGAATAATGCCGTCCCGAATCATCCAACCACCACCACCACCATCCTTCAAAAGGGTGGGTGCTAGGGGGGGCCAGTGGTACCCCCCCCCCCTCCCCTCAGAGGTTCTTCACCCCCTGTTACTGCCGCCATCACTCTTATCACCATCTGTGTTTACCACAAATACTAACAATTTACAAGGAAAGGAAGAATGCCACACCTTGTATTATCGCACCTACTACTACTACTACTACTACTACTACTACTACTACTACTACTACTACTACTACTACTACTACTACTACTACTGTTCTACTACTTTTGTGGCTACCGTTATAAGGCGACTATCCTATGTGTTATTATTGTACTCCACCAGAGTCACGCTTCAGATCCTCTTATATCTATATTGGTGGCCATGGAGGTTTTTAATTTGGTTTAATATATAATTTGCTAGAAAGAGTGTTTGAATTGGTTTACCTGTATGGAGAAATGGCGGTACTTGCGTCAGTGCTACGAACCACTTGGGTCAGTACTATGAACCACTTGCGTCAGTACTATGAACCACTTGCGTCAGTGCTAGGAACTCTTGCGTTAGTGCTAGGAACCATTTGCGTCAGTGTTACGAACCACTTGCGTCAGTGTTACGAACCACTTGCGTCAGTGTTCAGACGCCACTTGCGTTTGTCCGTTGCGTGCTCTCTTCGCACTCATTATAAACAGCGGGTCGCCTGCATCTGTGCACGAAAAGCTTTACAACTAGTTTGTTTGTTTTCACATTCAGGTTTTGTATGTTTCTTTCCCACGTGGCAAACACTTTTATTTTCCACACGGTATATACTTCTTTCCCACTGCTTGTTCCATTCTTTCCTCGTGGCATCCTTTCCTTTCCTTTCCCACCTTGCAGCTATTTGCATAGCTTTTTCTGCGAATAAAATCTTCTAATCTTATATAATCTTGCAACACTTCTTGACCGAGCCAAAATAATTGCAGAATTAAATATATTTATTTATGCAGATGTTATTTCTTAAAACAAAAAACGAAAAACACTCACGTCACCTAAATATGGGTTTTAATATTTACAAAAAACATATTTTTTGGGAGAAATTGCACAAGTGAATTAGATTTTTTTAACAGTATGTATTCTGTGTTCCTTTTTGCACGACTTTTTAAGCTTAACTATCGATAAGTAATCAATAAAAAGCCTGAATACCTCTTAATATATTCTCCCTGCAGATATCTCCGACTGAAATAGTTTCCTCTGACTTAAGTCTAACGAAAATCTGGATGAACAAATCCACAAGGGCCGTGACGAGGATTCGAACCTATGTCCGAGAGCATCCCAGACGCTGCCTTAATCGACTGAGCTACGACATGGTAAAAGAAATTCAGTAGAATTTCTGGTTGCAATTCTTTTTACCATGTGGTAGCTCAGTCGATTAAGGCAACGTCTGGGATGCTCTCGAACGTAGGTTCGAATCCTCGTCACGGCCCTTGTGGATTTGTTCATTTGATACATCACGCTATTGTGATACATCACTCAACAGCCTCTACGAAATCAGTACATCTTTCCTTAATGATGCCGATTTTGTTTATATTTATTAAACATGTTATGCGTTATTATTACACTCATAACCTTGGATTGTGATGTTTCGAGCCGCGTAAGCTGTTTAATAAATAGAAACAAAGTCACTATGGTCAAGAAAAGATGCACATGTTTCGTAACTTGTTGCGTCAATTTGTGATCAATTATTGTCCCAGATAATGTGAAATATTTCACAAGAAATATGTCACATTATTGACCCTGATAATGTGAAATATTCTACAAGGAATAGGTCACATTATTGACCCTGATAATGTGAAATATTTCACAAGAAATATGTCACATTATTGACCCTGATAATGTGAAATATTCTACAAGGAATAGGTCAGTATGTGTGTGTCCCATTAACCTCGAACTTAGGAGGAAAGTTGATAAATATGATACGATAAAATCCAGTAGGATTAACTGGACCTCGAGCCTGCGTCTATTTATATCCAACAACACTCACTCATATCTGTTTAATCTAGTCTTTAAAAAAATCCAGGTTTCCCACTCCTGTTATCAATGGATTTTCAAACGTTTGCTAAATAGATGGTTGAGCATTCACCAAATGCGCCCTGAGAATTTTTCCGCATGCACGATTAACCTTCACCAAATTCATGATGAATATAAACGTAAAATACGCTAAATGTTCACCAAATGTGCATTGAATATTCACTACAGAAACGCTGAATATTTACTGACTGCATGTTGCGCTATCAATCATCAAATCGACAGCTGAACAGAACAGATGAAACAAAAAATGGTGATGCCAAAAAAATCATATTTCGATATAATGTGAGTGAAGTAAAGTTAAGGTCAATAGCGAGTGAACAGAGCAGAGCTCAATGAAACAAAAAAAAAAGAAACACGAATAAACTAGTAAAACTTTGAGTCATAACGAAACACGAATCTCGCGAGTCTCTCAAATACGTGACGTCGAAAATGGTTTGTGATAAATTCCTCAACTTGCTGACCCATTCCGTGCTGGAGTTAAACTGCTCGTCAAAATGCAGCCAAATCTGTACTGCAGATCAGACTGGGGAAAGGATTTCATCATTAGGGATTGTACACATATATCATGAAGGATTAACACGCGACTCTTGTTTCTTACACTTGATTGATATGTTCGGTATGAGAGAGTGGAGGAAGGCTTAATTCTGCACCATACGATATGAATGTTAATTATTTTGTCACACACACACACACACACACACACACACACACACACACACACACACACACACACACACACACACACACACACACACACACACACACACACACACACACACACACGCAAACACTACACAGAGCCCAGTAGGCTCAGGAATCTGTACATCAGGTGATTGACGGTTGAGAGGCGGGACCAAAGAGCCAGAGCTCAACCCCCGCAAACACAACTAGGTGAGTACAACTAGGTGACTACACATACACACACACATTCACACACTCAGGGACCTCGCTACTGAGAGAACAGGGCACGGGAGTCGTTGTCCTAAGGGCCCGGGTTCGATCCCTGGCTGAGGCGGAAACAACTGGCAGAATTTCTTTCATTAATATGAAATAATTAATGAAAGTTAATTATTAATAACATTAATAATTATTAAACATTAATATATTTAATAATATTTTCAGTACAAAATATATAGGAGCGAACAAGAAACAAAAATATATCCTGTGATTTATGACAAGAACGCATTTTAACACCAAAAAGACCTCTTCCCCTCATTCATCACAGCGGGAAGGCCAGGACTAGATTAATTCACAGCAAAATATGAATATTGCTGATGGTGAAAAATGAATGAAGAAAGAATATTTTGTTGAGAATTCATTGGAATGTTCGGGCTTAGATCTTGCTGGTCAATTAAGAATTAGACACACACCCACACACACCTACACTCACACACACACGTACGCACGCACGCACGCACGCACGCACGCACGCACGCACACACACACACACACACACACACTCACACACACACACACACACACACACACACACACACACACACACACACACACACACACACACACACACACATACATACATACACATTTCAAGTGGCCTTGCGGCTGAGTGGACAGCACTCTGGAGTCGAAGTCCTAAGGGCCCGGGTCCTATCCCTGATATAGGCAGAAACAAATGAGCAGAGTTTCTTTCACCATGATGTACCTGTTCACCTAGCAGTAAATAGGTACCTGGGAGTTAGACAGCTGCTACGGGCTGCTTCCTGGGGTTGTGTGTGTGTCTGTCCATGTGTAAGAGAAATATATAGTAATCATAATAGAGGAAAAATAGATTGGTTAGCAAGGCGGGGTCCAAAAGCTAAATAGCTCGATTCAACAGACGCAAATAGTAAATAAATACATACACAAACCCGCTCGTTCTCTTCATTTGCCCCAACGTACAACATACAACGTTCTAACCTAACCAGAAACGTACAAACCCAAACTACCGACCTAACCTAACCTATTTGTCCATAGAAAACGTGGATATTTGTGAGCCGCTACTTTTTACAGAACTTAGATCATGTAGATCAACCTAGATCAACTTAGAAAGGTTGAACTTGAACAACTTAGGTTGAACTTAGGTGAACCTACTTAACATGTAGGTTGCGGATCACAGCATACACAATGTGACGTATCAGCTGTGACGTATCAAGACGCCGGCTTGCGCAAACAGCTTTCACATGTTTGCAGGTGAGTGGGTCATCGATGCCCAATTAGCTCAGGTAATGAACAGAGCGCTTACGGCACCTGACGGTGAATAGAAGCCAGCTGATCATGATACCGATACACGGTAGTGACACAAACTGTGTCTTGTATCGTGTCATCAGAGTGCCGTCGACGTCCTTCTGAGGTAGAAGCCCCGGTAATGAGAGTATATTGTGAATGGTTACTGGTGTGAGGGATTACTGTTGAACCGTGTGAGGGCCGACGGTGGTGTGGGTGTGGGGGGAGTTCCTTGCCTGATGGAGCATGAGGGAATAGGTGTGTGGGATTAGGGGGAGGGGAGGATAGGAAGAAAGGAAGGGGGGAATGGGTGTAAGTGTGTGTGGGTTTGAGGGAGGGTTAGGAAGGAGTGTGTGTGAGGGTGAGAAACGAGTGAGTGTGTCGGGATAGTGGGGGCAGGGTCGGCGAACGATGGGGATGGATGTGCTTGTCGGTGGGAGGGAAGGAGAGAGAGAATATATGGGAGGAAATGAGTGCATGAGGAGAAAAGGAGATGCCAGTGGAAGACAACACCTTCACCTTCTTATCAACAGTCACGCTGCTCTAGGGATCACATATATAATGTTTACCTTATATAACACCAAGTCAGCATTACTCAGTGCAGAAGAAAAATAATAAAGATAAAAAAACCAATATTCTACAATATCTCTCAAATTCCCATGGATAAAATTAGAATAATTTTATTAGAATAAAATTACAGAGTCTCCAAAAAGTGAGCGAAACACTGAACACAAACCTCATCAGCTGGACGAATGAGGGCGAAGAGCAAACATTGGGAAACACAGAAAAAAAAAACACTAAAAGAACGTCATTTTTTAGGTGACTCGTCATTAGTGGTAATTGGAAATTTTAAAGAGGTCTCCTCCGATGGGGTTTATCCGATGTTCGATCCCGAGGCATCCCACGTTTGCTCTGAAATTATTCGCTTCTTCACATGCTATCTTGTTTTTAGTTTTATTTTGGGCAATCGGCTTGCTTGATATTCACGTCTTTGATATAAGAAATAAGTATGCCCAATAAATGCTGAAATCAGCGTGTAAATCATTATTTTTTTTTAATTTAAACTTATATAATTCTTCGTAAAATCATACAGTATTGCCTACATTTTTCTTCTGATTTTTTGCATTTAATTTATTCTATCTCCACTAATATCACAGATAAAACAAAAATATTTAATAATTTTGTTGCATTATTAGGGTTGACTTCAACCATTACAAAGTATTTTAAACAACACCAGACCATTATATCCAAACTTGTATGTTTGTTTATAGAAAACGTATTGTGGTACAAGTCATTTAAAGCGCGTTTTGAACGAGATATACTTATCAAGTCCATTTATAAATGAATATTATGTGATAGGCTGTTCAACATGTTTAAATATTTTATTTTACATCAAACATTTCGCTTCGTTGGACATAAACTTTTTTCTTTTATTTTAATGTCTTTGTGATGTTAGATAATGTAAAACTGAAGAATTTTCCTGGATCAAGATTCTCATATCTTTTAATGATCTTTACTTGCATTAAATCCTCCCTTATTCACCTCTTTATCAGATTTAATAAGTTTAGCACTTTTTAAACGAATTTAGTTTGATATATTTTTAAGTCTTGGTTTCATTTATGCTATTCTACACCAAACACCAAATATCGAAATATATTTTCATAAGTAACGTTAATAAATCTTTAAGTAATATTGTAAGATAAGACAAAATAGGGGACTTGTATTGAAGGGAACTATCAAGTGAAAAGCGCCAAGCCATTGCGACTATATAGCACTGGGAAGGGATCAGGATAAGGTTTTGGGATGGGACGGGGGGAAGGAATGGTGCCCAACAACTTGGACGGTCGGGGATTGAACGCCGCCCTGCATGAAGCGAAACCGTCGCTCTACCGTCCAGCTCAAGTGGTTGAACGGACTTGTATTGAGTGAGAATACCTTTTCCGATCGAAACTCAGCTCTCTCAAATTAATATTAATATTCGGTGGGCTTTTTAATGGCGTTTTCATTGCCCTTCTTACTAGGATGCTACCTTGTTTGGTGTTTGAAACAGGTTGTGCCAGTAATCCTGGACTTAACCTCTTTGTTATTCCCTGGCACTCGCTCACATTAACATTTTAGGGTAATCCTGCTGTAATTTTGTAGTTACAAGTCAGAATGTATTTTGTATCGGTTGTCTGTTGCATTTCGCGATAGCTAATAACTCGTTTTGGAGTCATTCCAAACTGATTTGTTGTGTGTTTTGCTTTCGTTCGATGCTAGGCGTCTGTTTATCAATTCTCTGTAGTAGATCGTAGTCTCTGTTGGTCCTGGTCTCTGTTTATCTAAGTTTTGTTTTAGGGAGCCGGTCGGCCGAGCGGACAGCACGCTGGACTTGTGATCCTGTGGTCCGGGGTTCGATCCCTGGCGCCGGCGAGAAACAATGGGCAGAGTTTCTTTCACCCTATGTCCCTGTTACCTAGCAGTAAAATAGGTACCTGGGTATTAGTCACCTGTCACGGGCTGCTTCCTGGGGGTGGAGGCCTGGCCGAGGACCGGGCCGCGGGGACGCTAAATCCCCGAAATCATCTCAAGATAACCTCAAGATAGATCCTGTTTGCCCTTTAGTTTTCGTGATTTTTTTGGTTTACTGGAACTTTGATCTTATGCTCGACATTAACAAATAACCAATAATGCATCCGATCTATGACAACAATTCCTGTTATATATGATGGATGCTTGTGTGGTCACAAAGCCGGTGTTAACGAGGTGTTATCAACACCAGTGGCTGCTGTAGATTGATTATTTGGATATTTGAAATCTTATAGAATACCCTGTCAATCGATAAGAAATTAATTAGGTTTGCTTCGGCGTTGATGGCAAGATATTTTGTATATGGGATTTTTATTAGCGTTCATCCGGTGCTCCAGGTATTGAAGGTGTGTGATGAGCGATATGTGATCCATGTGTTGTTCTGAGGAGAGATAATGTTAGTGAGTTTTATTTTAAGTATTTGACAAATGAGCTTGTATTTTAGATCAGCTTTCTCTGTTTCTCTCTCTCTCTCTCTCACTCTCTCTCTCTCTCTCTCTCTCTCTCTCTCTCTCTCTCTCTCTCTCTCTCTCTCTCTCTCTCTCCTATCCCACCTCGACGAAAATGATCATTTACTGGTCATCATTGTAAAGGAATGACCATCTCTCTAACAAGAACTTCATCAAACAACAACTTTACTCAGCCCGTCTCCTCAAACACATCTAACTAAGCCCCCCACACTCACACTCTCTCCTCTCCTTCTCTTCCACCCACACACACACAAACACACAATCCCCACTCATCCCTACCAGCAAAATCCCCACTAAACCCCTCTCTCACACTCTCCACTCACTCTTCACCTCATGTACTCTCACAACTCACTCACCCACCAAAGTGAGTTGTGAGTGGAGAGTGCCACCACCCACACACCCAACAAACTCTACCTCATCCACGGAACATTAGATGCCCTTATGTGAGTAAAAACCTGCGGTTGAGGATTGAATCAAAAAATATTTCACATATTTATATACAACACAAAACGACCCAATTAAAAAAATATTCCACTATTACCCAGAAAATCCTTCACGGTCTGAAATTAATCCCCATATGCTGGCGCTATTGCTCATCTGGCAGGTGATGAATAATTTGTTGGGAATACTATTAAATGTTTAGAAAAGTTTTGCTTGACGGGTTTTTTTTTTATTTTGTTTTTCTTCTCCGGACACCTTGTTTCCTTTTGGATACTTCCACACTTACTCTTCAACCACTTGGGGTGGACGGTAGAGCGACGGTCTCGCTTCATGTAGGTCGGCGTTCAATCCCCGACACACTTACTTCTATGATTTTCTCTATTATTATGTGTATGGTTTGTCTATACTTGTATCTATCTGCTGCTTTCTCTGTCACTATCGCATTCTGTTTTATTCCTCTCTGTGTTTCATTATCTCTGTAATTCTCCATCTATCATTCTCCGTATCTATTACCATCTCTCTATCATTCTCAAACGCAGTGCGATCATACATCGCTAATATATATATATATATATATATATATATATATATATATATATATATATATATATATATATATATATATATATATATATATATATATATATATATATATATATATATATATATTGCTGTAACATATTGCTAAAAGTATTACACTGAGCTTGTCATATTAACTAAACAAAGCCATACTGACATAACAGAAATAGAACACGAGGATCCTCAGGGAGCTAGAGTTATGAACAGAAAAGGGCCGCCTTAAAACTTGTATTTCGCAAGCGGCGGGGATTACAGAGTACTTGATAACCAGAAGTGAAGTCGAGAAATGAGTTGGTGAAATTCATCACACAGAGACGCACGAAAGACAACAGAATGATTCGTTTAATTCATGAAAGGATGTTAACGAAATCCTGCAGCCTCTCCGAGACACAAGCCAGGGTTTTACACAACTCCCCCCTGCACTCGAGCTATGTCAATAGGCCGTTCTCTCTCTTCGCCCTTACTTCATTACATTTATTTTATGCATCACGCTATTGTGATCTCTGTGTGTAATGAAGTAAGGGCGAAGAGGGAGAACGGCTTGTTGACATAGCTGGAGTGCATGGAGGAGTTGTGTAAAACCATGTTAACGAAACACCGAAATTATCCGTGAATCAGCAAGATCTTACAGGAAGCTTGAAAACGTTTACAGGAAAGTGTCAAGAAAGTACAGCGAACAGAGCACAAAAATAAAATAGAAAATGATCTTGAAAGCTAGAAAGTAATATAGTAAATTTATGAGTGAAGCAGAGAAATAGTTCTATAATTGTATAATAGCCATCCTGGAGAGTTGTACAGTCTATCATGATCAGGAAATAATGATGAGTAAATAAGAGAATGACAAAAGAAAGCTACAAAAATTAAATACAAAATATTTATAAAGAATTTAGGACCGAGCCAGGCTGCTTGGTAGATATAAAAGAAAAAAAAATATTTTCATTACTAAAGAAAGAAGCAGAAATATTGAGGAAACCTTATGTGCAAGATTACAAAAACTGCTGTAGGGAAAGTATAGCTAGCAAAAATGAAAAGAATTACCTCTTTCATTAATATTTTCAACAAAGTAGGCAGACAGCACGAGCAAAATAAAGGAAGCTCCGGAGAAATAGAATTCGTATTCAACACATTACATGGATTCAGGGGAAAGAAATCGTTCTTAACAAGCTTAACTAATATCATTGGCAAAGTGCCTAGAATCACCCCAGAGGGAGAGGAATTGCGTGGACTTCACCTCACTTGAATATATAAGTACATTCAACACTGTCCCACACCAAGGACTGATATGCTAGCTCGAGTCTATCTTTCATAAGAGGAAAGGTGCAATACCGTAAAGAAAGCAGAGTAATAGTACTGGCTTCTCTTCCGGCTACGGAAATGAATGACATACGTGAAAAAAGTAGATTCATTCGTGTTACAATTTGCAGACAATTCCAGCGACAGGAGCAAACAATTGAAGGCTAAAACAGGTTACAACAGTGATCAGAAAAATGACAACTTGAAATTCGAGTTCAACCCCCAGCAAATGTAGAGTTATGGGAATAGGGAAGGGAGGGAAACAACCAGAAGAACAACGGAGACACTGAGAGGAGAAATCAAAGTAAAGACCTAAGAGAGGAAAGGATTCTTACGACAGGTCACTAAAACAGAATAACATAATCGGAGTTAGTAAAGATTAGTGGAGATAAAATGGCCCTTTCAGAGCCAGAATAATAAATAAATAAATAAATATAAGTAAATAAATGTTTATTTAGGTAAGGTACATACATAAAGAGATTTTACAAAGTTTGTTGGATTAATAGATAGAGCTAGTACATACAATGCCTAAAGCCACTATTACGCAAAGCGTTTCGGGTTTATATAAAGGATTATATATATATAATCCTTTATAACATTATATACTCAATATAAGACTAGACAAAGATTACATATTATCGTCATGAAATATACTCAAGTGAAAATTCAGAATTAAATTGAGAAGATTCTGAGATTTGCCGCAAAACTCTTGCCTGAGATGTGAGACCTGAGCTACAAATTTTGTTTATATATCCTGAATGGAAGAAGAGGCAGAGGAGACAAAGTCACAACGTACAAGATACCAAGGTACGAAGACAAAATTGACATTAAAAAAATATAAGAACTGTGAGACACATGTTGGTCAAAATACCGAATATAAATAATATAAGAATCTCTCTTTTCTGTTTTTTTTCGTAAGGGTAGAAGTGTCGAAGCCCAATGCGCCGACACACACACACACACACACACACACACACACACACACACACACACACACACACACACACACACACACACACACACACACACACACACACACACACACACACACACACACACACACACACATATATATATATATATATATATATATATATATATATATATATACATATATACTATAAATTATGGCAATTATTGCAAAGAAAAAATATTAAATTCCATTTTCATCCAACTTCAAACCGGTTACCAGCGAAGCAGCCAGAAGCAGGAGCTAGCTATCCCTTGTGCAATAATTCCCAAGTAAGGAAGGCGGTGAATCAGCACAAGGAGCGAGCCAGACCCAGGGCGTGGAGAGGGAACAAAGACTCAGAACACCGGCGAACCGCTCACCCAATTCCAGTGTGCTCGTCTGCGGCCTCTGGAAGGGATATTAGAATTAAGGTTACGGCGTGCGGGGAGAGGAAGAGACAGATCCGGAGGTAAACTATGCCCCAGAGAATGATACAGACTAGCAGGAAACAAAGGATTAGATGGAGCATGAAGGTAAAGCCCCCAGGGAGAACGGATCATATCCTGGAGAGAAGATTAAAGTTTCAGGGAAAGTGTCGGAAGAGGGCAAGGAGAGAAATGGGGTGGAAGGAGAGAGAGAGAGAGAGAGAGAGAGAGAGAGAGAGAGAGAGAGAGAGAGAGAGAGAGAGAGAGAGAGAGAGAGAGAGAGACGGACAGATAGACACAGACATACAGATAGACAGGCAGGCAGAGGCTTGTTGACAGACAGGCGGGGAGACAGGAATATGCTCCTCCGTATATAGGTATTTCCTAAAATCTTTCCAACTTACCAAATGAAACATCTGGCGCATCCCCCAAGAGTGTCGTTGTTCAACATTGTTCATTTAGGAGGGAGAACAGTGTGGGTGTGAGGACAGCGAGAGAGCAAGTGTTGGCCGAACACTCTATATATACATATATATATATATATATATATATATATATATATATATATATATATATATATATATATATATATATATATATATAATTATATATTGGATATTAGAATTATATATATTGGCAATTATTGCAAAGAAAAAATATTAAATTCCATTTTCATCCAACATCAAACCGGTTACCAGCGAAGCAGCCAGAAGCAGCAGCTATATATATATATATATATATATATATATATATATATATATATATATATATATATATATATATATATATATATATATATATATATATATATATATATATATATATATATATATATATATATTTATATATATATATATATATATATATATATATATATATATATATATATATATAAATTTTATATATATATATATATATATATATAAATTTTATATATATATATATATATATATATATATATATATATATATATATAAAATTTCAATTACAATTATTACAATTGATAAAAAAAATCATTGCATGTTGAGTTCCTTACATTACATACTTGACATGTGTTAGGTTTATCAGGTTAAGGTGAGTTTGGTTATATTGCATGATATTTATTGAATACAAATTTATATTTATTAATATAAATGTGATTAGTTTAGTGATATCGTTGTGTTTACTATACTTTATTGCAGAATAACTTGCCTGGAGACTATATTAATATTATTATCATCACGTTCACCATCAGCTTTGATAACAGATTCGATCCAGAATGAAGCATAGAGAGCCTCTGTGACTAACACGAACAGTTTGTTCATTTACTCACCTTTACAGGGCCATCAGCGTCAAAATTTAACGTGGCGTGTTGGGGGTATGATCCTATTTGCGTAACGCTTCTCGCAAAATTGTATTACTGGCCTCCATTGACGAACAATGAGCTGGTTTGATGAGCACAGCCTGTTGAGCTCGTGAGCACTTGTTTGGGGGGCTCTAACTTGTTCAGAGGGGGAAAAAATGGTTACTGAAGGATGGGTGGACGGAAGCAGGAAAAATAGGAGTTGGGAGTGAGGGAGGGGAAGAATAGAGAGGGGTAGGGAGGGAGGAAGGCACGTAGGAGAGAGGAAAAGAGAAGGATAGACGGTGGGAGGGACATGACTGGAGCGTAATATAGAGTGGGATAGAAGAGGAGAATAGACGAGGCCGAGCTGATGGGTCGGTGTGAGGTGGGATGAAATGAGGAAGCTGGGGAGATGATGCTGGTGGATGAGGGAGAGAAGGTGACAGAGGCAGTGTGTGAGGATGGAGAGTAACTCATGGAGTAGGGAGTTAGACAGGAAATGAGGAACGAATGTACTTTGAGGTAGTTATCACGGGTTGGCTGTCAGCTGGTGCTGTTGTGCACGATTGGGCTGGGATATCACGGCAGACAAGGCGTTGGGGGTGTGAGGACAGACTAGGAGCTGAGATATGGGGACTTACTGAGAACTGGGATATGGTATTTACTGGGAGCTGGGATGTGAGGAGAGACCAGGAACTGGGATGTAAGGATAGACTAGGAGCTGGGATGTGAGGTCAAACTAGGAGCTGAGATATGAGGACACTAGGATCAGGGATATGAGGATGTGCTAGGAACCAGAAAATGTAAACAGAGTAATGAAACGAGGCCCAATCACTTGAACGTTAAAGGATCGAACGCCGATCCTGCATGCAGCGAGGCCGAACACAAACACATACATAACAGGAAAGCTGCTCCTCCCGTGGCCTCTGTCATTTAAAGCAATGTCAATTCTAAACACCAAGACACTCACTGACAGGAGACAAAATAGAAACAATTAGTGTGTGATTTAATGCCAAAAACGTTCAGAATATTTATTTGCATGAATAATATCTAGCCAGAAATCGGCAGTAAAAATCTACAGTTTAAATTTTATGGATGAATTAGAGTTCCAATGAATACAGAAATATGTGCACTTTTCATATATTTATATAATACTCAGTAAATATGTGTATAGCGTACTTGATATAAGTCTTGCATATGATAACACACTTTCACTTATAGATGTTAATAACATTATCAAAACAAAAACTTATTTCGTTGGAATTAATATTGGAAAAAAATATTGAATTCCATCAAGGCAATTTAGGTGACATATTTCATTTCTTGTATTTCGCGAAAAATATTTAAAAAAAAATAGAAAATACTTCCAGGGCATAAGCTGGGATTTTTCAGTTTTGAGTAGAATTGACCATAACTCAGAGGTTATATATATTTTTACCAGCCATCAAAATTCTGATTTCTGTGCACTATATACCGTATTCGTGTGGTATGCTGCACTTGTGTACTTTTTGTGTGGTATGCTGCATTTGTTTCTGAGGTATACTATACTGTATGTGTTTATGTGATATGCTGCACTGTACTATAGGCTGTTGTGTGGTTTGTGTTAGATAAAAGAACATGAAACACACACACACACACACACACACACACACACACACACACACACACACACACACACACACACACACACACACACACACACACACACACACATATATATATATATATATATATATATATATATATATATATATATATATATACATCGAGCTGAAACGAAGTGGAAAACTTTTGGTAACAATTCCTTTTTATTGTTAAACTAGAAAGTAATTGTTTTTATCCTCTAGTGGTTTTTGACTAGCGTTTACTAGCCAGTTTTGGTGGGTAGTCACTAACTACCCTTGGTCAGCTGGTGATCGAGATAGGTTACTGGAGGAATTGTTTGGGTCAAACTATGACAGCTTCCTTTAGGCGATATTTGCTACACACACACACACACACACACACACACACACACACACACACACACACACACACACACACAAACATACATACATACATACATACATACATACATACATACATACATACATACATACATACATACATACTTACATATACACACACACACACACATATATATGTTTATATATATGTTAATATAATAAGATACAATCCTTATTCTCTTTTTTGAATTGTGGGGAGTCGGCACCTAATGAGATCAATGATTTCGTATCTTTTCGCGTTGTATATATATGTCTGGTTGATCAGTCCAGCAACCAGGAGGCCTGGTCGACGACCGGGCCGCGGGGACACTAAGCCCCGGAAGCACCTCAAGGTAACCTCAAGGTATGTATATATTATACATACATATATTTTATATATATATATATATATATATATATATATATATATATATATATATATATATATATATATATATATATATACATATATATATATAATATTAATAAATAAGGCAAGTATCATCTCTCCATCTATTTCATGACTGCAATATTTCACAGTAATAATAGTAATTCAGAGCAATAAAACGGGGGAGGGAGGGAGGGAGGGGGGAAGGACATAGCTGCTACCTTCTCCTATATTAAAAAGGTTATGCTATGCCATTGTTCTATAACATCCGTCTAGACCTCGAACGTCAGCCAGCTTTAGTGCCAAAAATGCCGTGGCAGCGGCACTTAGTAGGAGTTTAATTTCACTGAAAATGGAGGTTTTATCCTCCGGAGCCGTCAACATCCACCGATAGTGAGTTCTCTCTTCACTACCTACACCTCGCACGAGTTCTAACTACGCTGTATTCACGGCACAATAATTTGTGGTCTGTCACTGTGTCTCGTAGCTTCCCCCCCCCCTCTCTGGAGTCACATGACCTCAGGTCATACTCTTCTCAAGCTGTCTGCTTCTGTCTGTTTCTGCTTCTGTCTGTGTGTGCTTCTGTCTGTCGTCTTGTTTATTTATATTTCTTATCACTGTTTCCACTTAGCCAAGACCACTTTCTTCTTTATATGAGACTCTTCCCTGGCTTTTCCTATATCTCTTCTTGCCGTATCGTAAACCAGTTCCTTCTATATCCTAATCCCTTGCTCTCCTTATCCAAGTACCCTTATCTTGGTTATTCTAAATCGCTCCCTTTCTTTTTCTAAATCCTTTTCTCCGCCTCGAAGCATATATCATTATTTGCTATCTCGCTAATTCCTCGCCTTTTACGATAACCAGCATTTCCTCTACTTATCGGCACTCCTTTCCCCATTCAACCCTATTTTCACTTCTCTTCCCGCTGTCCACCCCCCCCCCCTTACAACCCCTTAAACCCCTCTTCTTTTTCTCTCCTCCCTTCCAACCTCTTTCAACACCCATTTCACTACCCCTTAAACCCCCATTTTTGCCACTTTTCCTCCCCCATCTGTCAACCTCCCCTTCAACTCTGTCCTTCCCTTACGCCCTTCCCATCTTCCCCTTGGATATATATATATATATATATATATATATATATATATATATATATATATATATATATATATATATATATATATATATATATATATATATATATACAAAGCCACGCGCCCATCTGATGGAAAGGGATACAACTTTTCCAATAACACCAGCTTGAAGAGGTCGATGATAAAGTGGATAGTGGCGGAGAGGTCACCATCACCGGGTGAAGTGGGGTGATGGTGATGACGAATGTGGAAAAGTTTTTGGAGAGGTGTGAGATGAAGGTGATAGGAGTTGATTTGTGGGCGAACTGTGGTGGGAGGTTATGTGGTGGGGGAGGTTATGTGGTGGGGGAGGTTATATGTGGTGGGGGATGACATGTTGTGTAGAAATATAAGAACTAGAAGAACATTTCTTATGGGTTATGATACAGCTGGAAATGTTATCATATGTGCAGGCAATGAGTCACAAGAACGTGGCTGAATTATGTTGACCAGACCACACACTAGAAGGTGAAGGGACGACGACGTTTCGGTCCGTCCTGGACCATTCTCCTGGATCGTCCTGGACAATCGACTTCGAGAATGGTCCAGGACGGACCGAAACGTCGTCGTCCCTTCACCTTCTAGTGTATGGTCTGGTTATCATATGTTATTGTAGTTTAGGTGGTGACTTGGAATGTCAACTGCTACGTTAATGGAAAAGATTGATGTAGAAACATTGGTACTGATGTAGAGGGAGTAACATTGTTGACTGTGAGGTGGTGATGGTGGTGGGAGAGGTAAACTGTAGTAAGTTAACTGACTTAAATAGGTAAACCAACGTCTTGTCACACCGTTGTTTACTTAGTGAACAACGGGAGTCATACAACTATTATGGGCTGCTGTATTATCATCACGTTAACCATCAGCTTTGCTAAGAGATTCGATCCTAACCTGAGCACTAGTTGAATAGTTATGGCTAAACGACCCTCAAGCTACGTCCATTCAAGGTGTTGACATCCCCAATGACGTATTCTTCAGCTTTATTGTTCATTGTAATAAAGACAATACTTGCTGAAATACAAATTAATACGAGTTATCAGTTTTGTGTAGAGGTACGGCTAGGATAGATTAGGTTAAGTGATCTGAATCTGTTTGCAATGTGTTATTATTTGCTTTAGGTTCATTAAGCATTTAGAGAAATGTACTTCGAAGACAGGAAACCGAGCGTAGAACCGTTCGTGAGAATTTAGAACATTATCATTGCCACTTAACCCCTTATCACGTGGTTAGTTCATTAATTAATAGGCGGGAAAAATGTTCCTGTTTCTGGATTATTGAACATTCTCAGATGTTTTGAGGATGAGCTGATGTGTGATTATAGAAAGTATAACAGGATAACGCTTTACTTATAATCAAGTAAAGCTTCGAATATGCTTTTCGTATCTTCGTTGTATATAATTTGGTACTGAGCTTCAGGCCTATTAAAGGCTGAAGGGTTATTCAGTCCGTAAGCTTACTGATCGACCAATAAGTGTATAATATTCCGGAGCATAATTCACTAATAACGTAAACATTACTTAAGTATTTACACACACACACACACACACACACACACACACACACACACACACACACACACACACACACACACACACACACACACACACACAAACACACACACACACTCACACACACACACACACACACTCATTTACCCCCCACGCTCATGAATCTACAAACCTGTTACAAAATTAATTTTGCTCATTTAAAAGTTAAAAATTAATAATGATGAAATACAGAACGCAAACTGGAGGCCGCGAGCCATATTACAGTTCATATATAATACAGGAATACATTTTCCAGTCCGCAAGCGGCTGTATGTTCCAAGCCACAAGAGTATGTATGTCTAGACCACAAAAGGCCGCATGTGCTTCCGGCTACCGGCTGTTTTTATGACCCGCAAGTGGCTATATGTCCCAGCAACAAAAGACTGGATGTTCTTCCCACGAGCGGCTATAGGAACCGACCGCAAGCGGCAATATGTACCGCCCATAAGGGGGCCGAATGTTCGGACCGCAAGCGGCTGAATCTCCCGGATGAGATCAAATAGGTGTCTCACAGTCCACCGGATTGGTCTTTTTTCCGGCGTGGGGGTAATTAGCATTTAATTTTATGTTGAGCCCCGCGGAGGTAATCTGTGTTGAGGGGCTCCTGGTTTGGCTTTCAAATGTTTAATCACCTAGTTTCACTCACCTAGTTGTGTTTAGGGAGTCGAACGATAGCTCCGTTGTCTCGCCTTTCCATCTTCTGGTTATGGTAACCAAACTACACCCTAGATGTTGAGGAGAGACGTCTCCTTATCATCTGGTGTGTGATGTGATCATCATATCTTCAGCCACGTTATTGTGACTCATCATCTGCATCTTCTGGTTAGTTAATACAACAATTCTCATTACTCATGTAATTTTTTTTTCCAGATTTCTTTTTGTTACTGCGTACTGAATATGCCTCATTTAACATGGAAGACGTTTTTAGTAATGCATCTCCGATTCATCTGTCTCCAGCTTCCACCATTGTCCTCTGCTCCTGTCATAAAGACAGATCAACAGAAAAAGACATTCAAAATCTTTTCAATGAAAATCTCTCACAATCGACTTGAGAATGGTCCAGGACGGACCGAAACGTCGTCGTCCTTTCACCTTCTAGTGTGTGGTCTGGTCAACATTCTTCAGCCACGTTATTGTGACTCATCGCCTGTATACAGACATTCAAAAGTCGGGAATGGGAAAACAGCAAGAATAGATGAAAACAAAATGAAACATAACTAAACACGGACAGAACTAAAAACAGCAGATTAACGGAAAATTGAATCATAATATATTTACTTGGCCCAAATTATTCCCTGTACTTACACACACACTCACACTCTCCCACCCTCTCCCCACATGCTCTCTCGCATTGACTCTCGCACGGAGTGGAGAAGGACAAGGTTTGTGTGTGTGTGGAAAGAAGGGACTCCCTACCTCTCACACTGGTACTCATAAGCAAAGCGGAATATACTGAAAACCACATCCTCTCTCTCTCTCTCTCTCTCTCTCTCTCTCTCTCTCTCTCTCTCTCTCTCTCTCTCTCTCTCTCTCTCTCTCTCTCTCTCTCTCTCTCTCTCTCTCTCTCTCTCTCTCTCTCTCTCTCTCTCTCTCTCTCTCTCTCTCTCTCTCTCTCTCTCTCTCTCTCTCTCTCTTTCTCTCTCTCTCTCTCTCTCTCTCTCTCTCTCTCTCTCTCTCTCTCTCTCTCTCTCTCTCTCTCTCTCTCTCTCTCTCTCTCTCTCTCTCTCTCTCTCTCTCTCTCTAGATCTTATATGACGTCCAGTTCTCTCAGCAAATCTCTCCTATTTCAGAATTATCAGTCAGGGAGGTAGAGCTGGTAAGGGAACGCTGCTCCTGCAGATGTCATGTTGTTATCGACCTGAGAACCATCAACGTCTGGAGTAAGGATGAAGAGAGAGAGAGAGAGAGAGAGAGAGAGAGAGAGAGAGAGAGAGAGAGAGAGAGAGAGAGAGAGAGAGAGAGAGAGAGAGAGAGAGAGAGAGATAGAGAGAGAGCAGCTAGACAGTGCATTCTCTGAATAAATTCCATCCATGAGGTTGATAATCTGAGTGATAATACAGTTACCAGTAACACGTTACTAGAAGTACTGGGAATAGTTTCATATGACTATAATGAGAGGGTTTTAGACTGTGAAGTATGTTTTTTCTGTCCAAGAATATTGTTGCATATTTTATGATATTAAAGACTCAAAGGGCTTCGTTATGCAGACATGTAGATTGTATGTGTGTATGTGTCTGTGTATTTCAGTGTGTCTTGTCTGTCTGTCTGTGTGTGTCTGGTCTGTCTGTCTGTTTGTGTCTTTGTTTTTTTGTGTCAGTATATGTGTCTGTCTCTTCCAAGTTGTTTTCTCCCTAGTAAAGGAATTTTTCATAATTGTACTTCAAATCACAATAGCAACTTCAGTCCAAATTTCTTCTAGCATCTTTGTATATTGCTGGTCTCCCATGCCGTCATGACAGAGAGAAAAGCAGATGATAACACAATGGAATTCTTAGTTTCAAAATTGACTCTTCTACCGAAAATTTGGTCAAATCAAATAATACCTAACCTAACCTAATCAAACGTAACCAAACCCAACCTGACCTAACCTAGTCTAACCTAACCTCCCTTGCTCCGCCTCATCGAGAGTGGGAAGACGGCAAAGTCACAAAACTACCATATTCAGCCTCTTCCCTGGACTAGAACGTGTTTGCCGAAAAAGAATGACAGTAATGCCTGTTTTCAACTTTTGTTTTAGATGCAGACGTGACAAGCCTGCATAATAGTCTCCTACGAGCAGCCAAGCTTATATATATATATATATATATATATATATATATATATATATATATATATATATATATATATATATATATATATATATATATATATACATATATATATATATATATATATATATATATATATATATATATATATATATATATATATATATATATATATATATATATATATATATATATATATTTGCTTTATTTCAACCTGATTTTTATTTTAAAGAGATAAATTGTAGATAGTTTTACAGACACGGTGATAGCAGTGAAGGTAATTATGTTATGTGCAGTCTGTCTGCCATAGAGTAGGAATGTGAGGGAGAGTTCTATGAAGTGAGAGCACATGAGAGAGAGTTAAAACTCCCTCGCTCTGGAGTACTCTGAAATGGCAAAGTTCTAATTAGGAATAGAGAGAGAATAACTTAACGCCTTGCGGATTTCGTGACACCCTTACTCAACTCCTTGTGTTGCTCAGGACACATTTAATCAACGCCTCGTGTAGCTCAGGATATACTTACCCAACGCCTTGCGTACCTTGAAACATCTTTACCTGCCATTTTGAGTATCTCAGAGCTCTAGTATGCAGCCGACACCTTTAGTCAACCTGGCGCATGATGACAGAGGCTCATAACTGCCTATGCCTTCATCCTGTACCTAATACGATAGCAACTTTACACTAAATGAAATTAATACCTAATAAATACTTAGATAATCTCATTGAACATATTAGTTTCTAGAGCCTGGTTTCTTTTGAGCTGATATAGGATGATATATCTTAAGTTATATCGTCGTTTATATATTGGTGTTTCTAATGAACCCTAATATTAATTAAAATAAAGAGAGAGAGAGAGAGAGAGAGAGAGAGAGAGAGAGAGAGAGAGAGAGAGAGAGAGAGAGAGAGAGAGAGAGAGAGAGAGAGAGAGAGAGAGAGAGAGAGAGAGAGAGATGACACCACACACACACTCACCCCGTAATAAAACCCGGGGAGGATTGACTGGGAACTAATCAATAACCGTTCGCCCCTGTTCACCCAGCAGTAATTTGGGATCATTTTTATCTTCTACGCAATATACCTTTCTTAACCGATACGATAGGGCTCTCCTATGACATAATATACCTCTACTATCCGACACAATACATCTCACTTATTCGATAAATTATACTTCTATTATTTGACACCATATACCTCTATTATTCGACTCAATATACCATGCTTATCCAACAACATATACCTCTCCTATTCGATATAATATACCTCTCCTAACCGACACAACATTCTTTTCTTATCCACCACAAAATATTACTCCTATCTGGCACAATATACCCAAGAAATGTGCTATATTATATTATATTCACTATTTTAATACGTAAGAAAAAATTGTCCATTGCCTTAGAAATAATAAATAGAATATTTCATATTTGCCTAAACTACCCACAGACGCAAAATTCATTCTTGGTCCTGTGATTTTTCTGCAACTTTTACCCTTTCTTGTTAACTTCATGCAGGTCGGCGTTCAATCCCCGACCGTCCAAGTGGTTGTGCACCATTCCATCCCCCAGTCCCATCCCAAGTTCTTATCCTGACCCCTCCCAAGTGCTATATAGTCGTAATTACTTGGCACTTTCCCCTTGAAAGTTTCCTTCCTTCCATTGGACTGGTCGGAACAGCGACGGATACACTTCTTGCAGGTTCGGCGTTCGATCCCAAACGGTTCAAGAAGCTGGGCCAGGTTCCCTTTTATCCAAGAATCCTTCTTATCCAAGATTCTTGTCCTCGTGCCCCTTGCAATTGCAAATATAGCCGGCTAACCGCTTTTCCCCCCTGATACCTCAATATATAAACTGGTGCTTCATCGAAATGAGAAAATATCTGTGTGATTACCTAAGTGTAATTACCTAAGTGCAGTTACAGGATGAGAGCAACGCTCGTGGTGTCCCGTCTTCCCAGCACTCTTTGTCATATAACGCTTTGAAACGCTTTGTGTGTTCCTTCCTGTCGGAGTCCATTACCGTCTTTTAAGGCCGTGTAAGCCTGAACAGGAAGGAACCTCGTAGAGATAAATTATGCATGAAATTATCTATTATGCATGAACAAAATCATCTCTTCCTTCCCCTTTTCAGGGCTTGCCAACACGGAGAGCAAAATAGTTATTTTTTCCTCTTACCTACATCCTTCACGGCCAAGACAGAGGGCCTGAGGCATCCAGGATGGGAGACGAGGATTGATACCATCAGGATTGATGTTGTTTATCGTGTTTTCCTTGGTCACAAGGGATGTCTCGCTATCGGGTGTGGTAGCCAGGTGCCCCTCTGACCAGTGCTGATGTAAGATATATATTAAGCATTGTTTTTCGTCGTGTTTTTCATTGGTATTGTTGTTCTACTGTTATTTAAGACAAAATGTAAAGGGGAAGAGAAGCATGCAGGGAAGCATGCAGGCACACAGGCAGGCAGGCAGGCAGGCAGGCAGGCAGGCAGGCAGGTAGGCAGGCAGGGAGGCAGGCAGGCAGGCAGGCAGGCAGGCAGGCAGGCAGGCAGGGAGGCAGGCAGGCAGGCAGGGAGGCAGGCAGGCAGGCAGGCAGGCAGGCAGGCAGGCAGGCAGGTAGGCAGGCAGGCAGGGAGGCAGGCAGGCAGGCAGGCAGGCAGGCAGGCAGGCAGGGAGGCAGGCAGGCAGGCAGGCAGGCAGGCAGGTAGGCAGGCAGGCAGGCAGGCAGGCAGGCAGGCAGGCAGGCAGGCAGGCAGGCAGGGAGGCAGGCAGGCAGGTAGGCAGGTAGGCAGGCAGGGAGGCAGGCAGGCAGGCAGGCAGGCAGGCAGGCAGGCAGGCAGGCAGGCAGGCAGGTAGGCAAGCAGGGAGGCAGGCAGGCAGGCAGGCAGGCAGGCAGGCAGGCAGGCACACAGGCAGGCAGGTAGGCAAGCAGGGAGGCAGGCAGGCAGGTAGGCAGGCAGGCAGGCAGGCAGGCAGGCAGGCACACAGGCAGGCAGGCAGGCAGGCAGGCAGGCAGGTAGGCAGGCAGGGAGGCAGGCAGGCAGGCAGGCAGGCAGGCAGGCAGGTAGGCAAGCAGGGAGGCAGGCAGGCAGGCAGGCAGGCAGGCAGGCAGGCAGGTAGGCAAGCAGGGAGGCAGGCAGCCAGGCAGGCAAGCAGGCAGGCAGGCAGGCAGGCAAACAGGTAGGCAGGCAGGTAGGCAGGCAGGTAGGCAGGCAGGTAGGCAGGCAGGCAGGCAGGCAGGCAGGCTGGCAGGCAGGCAGGCAGGCAAACAGGTAGGCAGGCAGGTAGGCAGGCAGGTAGGCAGGCAGGTAGGCAGGCAGGCAGGCAGGCAGGCAGGCAGGCAGGCAGGCAGGCAAGTAGGCAGGCAGGCAGGCAGGCAAACAGGTAGGCAGGTAGACAGGCAGGCAAGCAGGCAGGCAGGCAGGCAGGCAGGCAGGCAAGCAGGCAGGCAGGTAGGCAGGCAGGGAGGCAGGCAGGCAGGGAGGCAGGCAGGCAGGCAGGCAGGCAGGCAGGCAGGCAGGCAGGCAGGCAGGTAGGCAGGCAGGGAGGCAGGCAGGCAGGCAGGCAGGCAGGCAGGCAGGCAGGTAGGCAAGCAGGGAGGCAGGCAGCCAGGCAGGCAAGCAGGCAGGCAGGCAGGCAAACAGGTAGGCAGGCAGGTAGGCAGGCAGGTAGGCAGGCAGGTAGGCAGGCAGGCAGGCAGGCAGGCAGGCAGGCAGGCAGGCAGGCAGGCAAGTAGGCAGGCAGGCAGGCAGGCAAACAGGTAGGCAGGTAGACAGGCAGGCAAGCAGGCAGGCAGGCAGGCAGGCAGGCAGGCAAGCAGGCAGGCAGGCAGGCAAACAGGTAGGCAGGTAGGCAGGCAGGTAGGCAGGCAGGTAGGCAGGCAGGCAGGCAAGCAGGCAGGCAGGCAGGCAGGCAGGTAGGCAGGCAGGCAGGTAGGCAGGCAGGCAGGCAGGCAGGCAGGCAAGCAGGCAGGCAGGCAGGCAAACAGGTAGGCAGGTAGGCAGGCAGGTAGGCAGGCAGGCAGGTAGGCAGGCAGGCAGGCAGGCAGGCAGGCAGGCAGGCAGGCAGGCAAACAGGTAGGCAGGTAGGCAGGCAGGCAGGCAGGCAGGCAAGCAGGCAGGCAGGCAGGCAAACAGGTAGGCAGGTAGGCAGGCAGGTAGGCAGGTAGGCAGGTAGGCAGGCAGGCAGGCAGGCAGGCAAACAGGTAGGCAGGTTGGCAGGCAGGTAGGCAGGCAGGCAGGTAGGCAGGCAGGCAGGCAGGCAGGCAAACAGGTAGGCAGGTAGGCAGGCAGGCAAACAGGTAGGCAGGCAGGCAGGCAGGCAGGCAGGCAGGCAGGCAGGCAGGTGAAGATTGACGGAGAATGATTATGAGACTGAGAATTCTTCTGGTATTTATTCACTTTATTTATGCTCAGTTAATCTCTTCCAAAATTCTAATATTATCTCCAATTATATATTTTATAAAATACATCAAGATAAATACAACTTGTATCACTCAAAACTTTGTCAAATATGATTGTAAAAACTTCGGTTTAGATGATGCTTAAATCTTCATTTATTGAGGAGATTAAAGACTGTTATCTATACGAAAATAATTTGTTAAAGTGCAGATATTTCAAAATTGCCGTTTCGCTGGCACTCTTGTTTAGAGGGAAACATTAGCGTCTAATAGCTCAATTAACCACTGAATTGTCATACTTGAGAGAACACATGTAGCATACAAAAATTTTCATAACATTGGCATTGTACCTGATTCCGGTTGTCCGGTTGTGGGTATATATATATATATATATATATATATATATATATATATATATATATATATATATATATATATATATATATATATATATATATATATATATAATGTACCCACAACCTGATATAATATACTTGTATAATATACCCACACATAATATACTTGTATTAGCTTTAATAAACGTTTTCTGGTTTAGTGACCTTGAGCACAAAACTAAACCATTGATTTTAGCTACTCGTGAGATAATCGAAGACCCGGATGAAACGTTGAGTTAAGGGCTCCTGAGCTACACAAAGAGTTAAGTTAATGGGTCTTGAGCTTGACATGGAGTTATTATTCCTTAAAATCACCTTCATTTCAGCTTGAACAGAACTCTGAACGACTATTTGGTCCTTTTGTGTTACCTTTATTCACACAAACTATTTGCTGATAGTAAATTCTGTGTTCTGGTATATCGGTATTTATCTTTTTCTCCTTTTCTTTTTTCTTGTTTTCATTCTTCTGGTTTCTTCATATACTTCACACATTTCTTGGGTGTGGTGGTTTCCCTTCTGAATAGAGCAAGTCCCATGTGGCACACTTCAAGCGGAGGTTCGGGGTCAAGGGTCACCTTAAGGCCATTACTACCACACTGACCAACCTGAAAATATACTTATTTAATGAGCGTAGTAAAGTCTAAAATAAATTCGTAATTAATACATGAAAATGTAATGGTGTATATTATATACACACATTTCTGAGTCGTGTTCGGAAGCGAGTCTCACTTAATATTGAGTTCTGAGGTGTGATTCTACAGCTGAGATGTTGGGCGTCTCTGATGGACCTCCTTCCTTGTTTGAACCGGCTGTACATTATTCCCTTTGGGAGGAGCCCGCCTTCCTCTCAGCCTCGCGCCGTGGCCTCTAGTGTGCTTTGATCAGCCTCACTTCTTCTGTTGCACGTTGTGGCTCCAGGCTCTTTTGCATCCCGACACACACTTGCCACTCACAACTTGTGTATATAGCGGCTCTGTTCCGGACTCACTCACTCACACACACACATACACTCACTCTCTCTCTCTCTCTCTCTCTCTCTCTCTCTCTCTCTCTCTCTCTCTCTCTCTCTCTCTCTCTCTCTCTCTCTCTCTCTCTCTCTCTCTCTCTCTCTCTCTCTCTCTCTCTCTCTCGCTTTCTTTCAGGAAAAACTAAATAGATTCCACCCTGTGTTAGCATGAGTATTATTATCTCCTACCGCCCCATTTGATCTTAATGCAATAACCATCCAGGACAATTATAGCCGTTATTGACACCGACATGAACGCCCGCTCCAATAAACATCCCCGGGCAAACATTGTCAGTCAGTACGTTCATTATTAAATATACCTTGACAGCAACATAACAGCGTCCACACAGCGTCGATGATTCATTGAACGGACGAGTGTACTTAGCGAGTGTGGTTGATTGCCAAGACAAGTGCAGCGTGAATATAATTCCTTGTAACTGGATCTTAATGTTTTTTTTAAGATGTGTTTTGGGGAATTCTTGGTTGGTGTTGGAAGTCGTTTGTTGCCAGGCTGTGACTCATACGTCAGGCTGCGAGCAGCCGCGTCTAACAGCCTGGTTGATCAGTCCAGCAACCAGGAGGCCAGGTCGACGACCGGGCAGCGGGGACGCTGAGCCCCGGAAGCACCTCAAGGTAAGGTAACCTCAAGGTAGGCCATTTGATCGTTGAATTAGTTGATGTTTGGATCGTATGGTAGACACGTTAGTATTTGTTTAAATAAATATGCGAGCGATTAGTATTTAGGAAACAATTTACTGAGACCAAAATAGCCATTTCTATCAAATAAAAAGTTAATTTATAATTTAAAGAAAAGAATCTTCTTCAATCTGGTCAATAACAGCAAGTTTTCTTATTTTAAAAATAAAAAACTTTACCGCTTGGTAAGTGCATTTTATACGGCGGTGACGAATGGCTGGATTGCTACCAGATACCATTATCGTGCTCCAGAGATGGTTTAAAGCCTCAGTTTAGTGTCAGTTAGGTACCTTTATGAGACCATTCACGTGCAGACGATGAGTCACAATAACGTGGCTGAAGATATGATGACCAAACCCACACATTTAGCAGATGAAGAATGGGCTCGTTCCATCGTCTCTCCCTCACTCCCGACTTGACAATGGTCCACGACGGGCCTAAACGTCGTCGTTTCTCCCTCTTGATTGTGTGGTTTGGTCATCAGACCATTCGTGTGGGAGCTTTCTGGTCCCCGTTTCGTAAGAAATTACAAGAAAAGAAAGTCTGAAAGACGCGACCGACTCCGTGTAATAATTAATGATTGATTATATTTGCTGTATTTAAATAATTGATATACATATAGCACTTCTCTGAACACTTTTTTATCGTCAGATTGTCTAAATCTGATTATATATATCTACATACATATATATTTATTTATTTTTTTCAGTCGTACAATATTTTCGGAAAACATCTTTCAATTATTACTGTTATTAATGTGAACTAAAAATAATCACCTGAGATAAATATGTAAATAATAACTTAAAATGTAGTAAATTACAAATCTTGAACAATTATCAGTATAGCTAAAATATAAATAAATACAAATAAACGGTAGAGTCACGGCGATCCTTAACAGCCTAAATATACTAAAATTACCAGCAACTATTAAATGGGTGAGCAGCGGACTGGCGTTTCTGATATATTATTCTCAGGCTTCATTTTGAAAATACGAAGCTTTTCTAAAGTGTTATTGTGAAGCCTGTTTGGGGAGAAGACTTCAGTTTGATGGTAAAGCTGTGAGTGTAAGGGAGGATCAAGGTGGCGATGGATGAGTACCGCGTCCTGTGGAAAGTTCTGTGAAACAAGATATACATAAGAAAATCACATTATAGTGATATTATCTATGCACACAACGTTTCCTCCAGGTAAGAAATACACATTTGTCAACATACAGGAAGTATAAAGTTACGCTAGGTGCTTCAAATGTATCGGGGGTCCACTACTCGAACGTTTCAACATATTTCCAGATACAGTTATAAACAAAGGCTGAATGCTTGTTAGTTGAGCCGCAAAACCGCTTGCTTTGGAATGAAAAATCACTGAACACACGACTCACAACTGACTACAACCTGTCCCGCAGGCCAAGCTCGTTACAGCAGCGGTAGTACGTACTGTGTATTTAAAATAGTCTATGTTTGCATTTATAAATTAACTTTATTATTTATTAAAGTTATATGCATAGTTTTGCGTAGGTTAAGTTAGGTATTTTAATTCTGTTGGCGATTATTTGAAGTACATGGGTGAAGCAAGGTCCGGTTCGAAAAGAGGTCGTCAGTAAAAAAAACTGTTCGAGAAATGTTCGAACGTCATCAGTTACGAGTCGTGTGTCAATCGTTTTCATTTGTAAACAGGGGGTTGGCGAGTGGAATAACGAGCAGTCGGTCTTTATTGATGAGCAACGCGTCCTCAGACCAGGCCCGTTAGGGCAGCTGCTGTCCACCGGGCATTCCGTCTTCGCATACAAAGATCCAAGAATCGTTAATCCAACCGCCAAACCCCCTGTTTATGAATGAAAAGCGGTTTACACACGACTCACAACTGGTGACGTCCGAACACTTCCACTGTTCGAGCCACAATGCTTCACCCACGTACTTCAAATAAAAATAATCGCCAACAGACCCTTGGATATCTAACCTAACCTACGCCTAATGTTTAATTTTTAAGTATAATAATATTAATTTATATATGAAAACAAACCAATTTTTAATACACAGAATGTTAAAATTGATGAATGCGTTTGGGGAGGACGGCCGCTGCTTTAAACAGCCTAGTGTGAGGACGGGATGCATACGTATTGCAAATACAAACAATTGTCAACATTACCAAAATCCAGTCTTTTCCTAGTCCTAACTATTACCAAAATAATTACGTATAAGTAATATTCGAGACGATATATATATTTCTTTCTTTGGCTATATAGTAGGGTTAAAATTCGCGAGTCTCCGTGGACATCCACAGTTTGAATGAGCAGAACCTAAGAATCAATTCGAATTTAAGTTACAATGTTGATTGGTATTAATGCCCTGTGACTTATTTATTAAAACTATTTGTCTCAATCAAGTTAAGTGCAAACGTAACTGACAAAGTTCACTGAAATTTAATTGTAAAATAAATTGACGTAGTAAAAACTGAAGTAGTAAATTGATGTCAAATGTTAGAGATTTTAGGAATCGAGGAACGCTTTTTTTTATGTACAAGTCCTCAATTTAATAAGTTGTTGCTGTATATTTACACTTTGTGAAGTGTTTAGCTATACAATTAGAAATGGTTGAGCTAAAAGGAAAAAAGCATGTTTATTCTGGGAATCTTAAATTAGGTTTCAGCTCATGGGACCTGCCTTTTGCGATGAGTGTTAGGATCATTAGCAGTGTTCGAAGTTTTTAAGTACTTTACTAATGTGTTATATTATCATGTGAGGGAAATCTTCGAAACCTCTTTATCGATTGCTTTGAAATTTTGACACAACATTGCATTCGAACTAGGAGCGTGTTTTTATGTGCCAACTATATACATGCCTCACCTGTGACAGGAAAAAACATTCCTTTTTTGAAAAACAGGTGCCATCTGTTGGACGTAGGAGCAACACACACTGTAATCTCCGAAAGTTCTTCACCGATTGCTTGAAATTTTGACACAACATTCCATTCGAATACGCGTGTGTTTTTATATACTTACTATATAGATGCCACACCTAGTGACAGGTAAAATTTTTTTTTTTTTAAACAGCGCCATCTGTTGCACGTAATAGCAACCCATACTATACTAAATATGTTACGATCCCATTTCAAAGTTTCCGATTGCATTGATAAATGGAATTTTCATAGATTTCAAGTTATTTTCATTTTGATTTAATTATTTTGTGACATTGCGTTGGAATTGAGCAGTTTTGTTTACCATACCGTTTATTTCATGATTATAGTTTACCTTTTAATTGTTTTTACTGTTTTTCCATTTCGTTTTTTAACTGTTCTTCTTATTTTTCAGTGATGAGGAACATTAAATCAGTTGATGCTCTCATTTTCTGATAGGAGCATCAGATCATTTGGGAACGCATTGGAAGAGGGAAGAGGGAATGGATTGAGGACAAGGGAGGGGGTAGTGTGTGAGGACGAAGGGGATGGGGTGGTGGGAGGACGAGGGGCCGGAGGGGGGGGGGAATAGTGGGGGGACTGGGAAGTCGTGGTTGGTAGGGCAACCCGTTCTCGCACTTTCTTATAGTCAATATTGACTTATTAAATATGTGCATATGTGACATACTAAACATACTAGTTTACCTTGAAAAGCTTCATAGAAAACACCGACCTTACCTAACCTTCTTAGTATGTTAAGATAAGCATCTTATTGCTTCGTAATTACAATTATTACTTAACCTATACCTATACCTATAATAGGTTAAGTAATAATTGTAATTACGAAGCAATAAGATGCTTATCTTAACATACTAAGAAGGTTAGGTAAGGTCGGTGTTTTCTATGAAGCTTTTCAAGGTAAACTAGTATGTTTAGTATGTCACATATGCACGTATTTAATAAGTCAATATTGACTATACGAAACTGCGAGAACGGGTTGGGTAGGGAGGACGAGGGGATGGGGGAGTGGGGAATGGCTGGGGAGGACGAGGAGACGGTGGAGGGGGAATGGTGGGGACAAGGGAAGGTTGATGAGCCACAGCAACGCGTGGCCGGGTACAACTAGCAATACAATATATTATGTGTGTGTCCACAGTTATTGACCCTCGGATAATATAACGTCAAAAAGTGTAGGCGTTTCCTATCACCAGAATAAATACAAATATATAATCAACAAGACCCTAATGGGATCGAACTCAGTGCTCTGCTGCACTGTTGTCATTTAGCTTTACTTCGGCTTGTAGTACACAAATTATGTTATATTCTTTATTGCATAATTCAACTGTTTCCTTTCGAGAATCTACACAATACGTAGTTCATCGCGATTTCGTCTGATGATATATGCTACAACTCTCCAATAAAACCTTTGTGAAGGGGTTCCACTACCCCGGCTGACCTGGACAGACGACAGACAGGCACAAAGATCTCTAAGAGAAACATAAAAATAATCTTGTATGAGGCATAACGATATAATTGATTAAATTTTCACATATATATGAATTAACTCTCTTTGATATTTTTTAACCACCGTTGCGATTATCGACAATTTCCATCGACCTCACACGCAAACGCCCCGACACCTGTCGGACAGAACGACATAAACCGGAATGTATGACCACCGGCGGAAAACTTTGGTGTCGTTTTGGCCGGTAGCAAGTTATAATATATGCTAAATCGCTCCGGTCTGGGGCTATTCAGCTCTCCAGCATTCATACCTCTGCTCTCTCTCTCTCTTTGTGCGCCCTGGTGAATAGCTTCGACCTTGCTATCCCGCCAGGAGCAGGAGCTTCTCTGCCCACTAACCTCTTTCCCATCAGGCCGGGAGCAGCGCTACCCTGGCCACTAACCTCTTTTCCATCCCGCCAGAAGCAGCGATTTTCTGGCCGATAGCCTCTTTTCCATCAGGCCAGAAGCAACGCTTCTCCTGCCAATAGCCTCTATCCCATCACATCAAGAACAGCACCAAGAACAACCACATTGGGCTGGATGGTAGAGCGACGGTCTCGCGTCATGCGGGTCGGCGTTCAGTCCCCGACCGTCCAAGTGGTTGGGCACCATTCTTCTTTCCCACCCCCGTCCCATCCCAAATTCTTACCCTGATCCCGTTCAAGGGATATATAGTCGTAATGGCTTGGTGCTTTTTCCTGATAGTTTCCTTTCCCTTCCGTCCAATACCTACCTTCCCATCCAGCTAAGAGCAACAGTTCTCAGGCTAATAGCCTCTTTCCCATCCGGCCGAGAGCAGGGATTCTCTGGACAATATCCTTCTTCCCATCCGGCAGAGAGCAGCAGCGAATCCCCGGCCAAAACACACACACACACACACACACACACACACACACACACACACACACACACACACACGCGCGCGCGCGCTGGTGGCTGAGTGGATAGTACGCTGGATACGTAGTCCTGAGGACTGGGGTTCGATTCCTGGCGCCGGCAGAAACAAAAATGGGCAGAGTTTCTTTCACCCTGATGCCCCTGTTACCTATCAGGAAATAAGTACCTGGGAGTTAGACAGCTGTTGCGGGATACGTAACTGTGTGTGTGTATGTATGCGTAACAGTTGATTGATTAACAGTTGAGAGGCAGGCCGAAAGAGCCAGAGCTGAACCCCCGCCTGCACAACTAGGGGAATACAACTAGGTGAATACACACGCACATAAAAACACCACGGAAGCAGTGTATTGACCTCTTGTTACAGCATTAATCTGGCCTATAGAAACTGGCTAATGTAGTGCAATACCACAGCCAGCTTTTATCAAGCGTTTACGCAACCACTTACGAAACCTGTAAATCTTTCGTCAATTATAGCTGCTTTGCTTACATTAGTTTACATGTTTCGAAATTTTCAATATAAAAATAACAATAGTGTAGAGCTTCGGAGCTCATAAACTGTTATGTTATTGTGAATAAATTCCCTATAATTGAGGAAAGATGGACAGGATTTCTTCTTCAGGGAAGTCACTGTTTCTTTGCAATTTTTATTTTTTAACTTTTATTAGTTTAATCATTTTTTTGCTTATATATATATATAATATACATATATATATATATAGATATATATATATAGATATATAATTTCCTTTGTTCTATTATATCCAGATCAAACTTTTCTTATTCAATCTCAGTCTTAAGTTTTGTTCAAGCACTTTAAACATCTTCCGACCAGGAGCCGGTCGGCCGAGCGGACAGCAAGCGGGACTTGTGATCCTGCGGTCCTGAGTTCGATCCCAGGCGCCGGAGAGAAACAATGGGCAGAGTTTCTTTCACCCTATGCCCCTGTTACCTAGCAGTAAAATAGGTACCTGGGTGTTAGTCAGCTGTCACGGTCTGCTTCCTGGGGGTGGAGGCCTAGTCGTGGACCGGGCCGCGGGGACACTAAAAGCCCCGAAATCATCTCAAGATAATCTCAAGAAGATCCTGTAAAGTTAAACTATATGTTTCTAATTGAAGTCAAACGATCGCCTTGTTTCAAAGCCAAACATTAAAACAACGCCATGATGAATACAACGAAATATGTAATTAGTTTTTGGTGAATATTCAAAGTGTCCATTATTCCTGCACCACGTTCTTAAGTATACATGTTGGAGGGTCAGTGTAGCCTCCTGGAAGCCTTAATGGCCCTGTTGCGGTTGTTAGGCCTGAAAGCTAACATCAAGCCAAGTCATAAGTGGTGCGCTTCTCAAACATCTGAACACTATGCTAGGGATTTTTTGGGGGTAAATAATTTGAACTGCAAACTGAAAAGTCAGAGCATAAAAAAATGCCTATTCAGAAGCCGATCCGTGATTACTACTCCAAGTTTAAAAATTCTGCCTAAAAGCACCACACACACACACTCACATATACACACACACACACACACACACACAAACACACACAGAACTACAGAGAGAGTTTGCAGCCATGGTCATTGCTGTAAACAAGCGATGCTTGAAAGGCGAGATCCAAGAGTCAATGCTCTATCCTGGAGACACAAATAGGTGAATACACACACAGACATATAATATATATATATATATAATATCTCGGTTTTTGAAGATTTGGTTTAATTTTTATTAAAATCATTAAAGCTTTAAAGGCACCAAAAAGAGATATCTGACTCACAAACTTTTTGTAAGTCCATTTCTAGCATTAGACTTCCGACTGAAAGCCAACATACTTGCCTATCTATTAACACACAGGTACAGAGACGTGATTTAAATAGAGCAATTATGCTTGACTGATATTGATCTAAGCATCTATTTCCATTAGAACAACATAATCTGTATGGTTAAAGCTCTCTTGATTTGTCGTGTTGGTCTCTCAAAACTTGGATTTCTATTCCGATTCCTGGGCGATAATTTAGCTAAATACGTAAAATCCCTTTTTCCTCCTTCAAATCTTGAAATATAAATTGTGTATCTAATTAGGGAGAAAATTATGATTTTTTTCAGAAGAAAATGGATAATAAGTATTGATATCATAATAAAATATCTTGCCTTTATGATTTAAATTATATATACACGAGATGATGAGCTGAGCAATTCTCCCTTAATGTACTACATCTAGTTTCACAAAGATCCTGGTCAAGTTCATTCATTGTCAACTCACGCTTCCTAAACTCCTCCTTGAGTAGTGTTTAACTGAGAATACCCAGAGTAGCCGAGTGTAAGGTTCAGGTTCCTCGAGGATCAGCCTTACACCCCATTCTCTTCAAATTCTGTATTAGTTCAAGCAGTAACTTAAGACACTAGATTAGCACTAGAGAGACAATGAATTTATAATTAGATAAGTAGATTTAAAAGTAGCAGCACTTTTGCTGAAGTAATACTGCACGTAATCTCTTTATCTCTCTCTCTCTCTCTCTCTCTCTCTCTCTCTCTCTCTCTCTCTCTCTCTCTCTCTCTCTCTCTCTCTCTCTCTCCCCTAAATGTAGGTAAAACCTAGTCACAATGTTTTATTTCCATTTTTTTAACTTTTTGTCTGTTCGTGTACCGCTGGTCATTTGGGCGTATAAACTGTTCTAAAATCCTCGGCGGCTGCACCTCAAAATGGAGCCCAGGCGAGGTGAATAATAAAGAGACTTTCTATTTACCATCATGAAAAATTTGGTCGAGATTTCAACGAGTATTTGCCTTACAAACTTTTCTGTGAATTGGCTCTTTTGAACTGAATGAATATGTGTGTGTATATATGCGTGCCTGTGACCTGTCTATTTGTGTCTGTTGGTGTGTGTGTTTGCTTATGTGTGCGTGTTTGTATCTGTTGGTGGGTGTTTGTTCATATTGGTGTTCGTATCTGTTTCCGTTGCTCTGTGCTTGCTGGTGTTCACATGTGTGTGTTTATGCGGATAGTGAGATCTAGCTCCAGGGCGCCGCCTGTGTGTGTTTATGCGGATAGTGAGATCTAGCTCCAGGGCGCCGCCTGTGTGAGTGTTTATGCGGATAGTGAGATCTAGCTCCAGGGCGCCGCCTGTGTGTGTGTTTATGCGGATAGTGAGATCTAGCTCCAGGGCGCCGCCTGTGTGTGTGTTTATGCGGATAGTGAGATCTAGCTCCAGGGCGCCGCCTGTGTGTGTGTTTATGTTTAGTTATTCAGGATCGAGATTCAGCTCTCGAATCCCCTCCTTTCTAATTATGGGTCGCCTTGTACCATGAATCTCGCTTCCTTCTCACTTCATTGGTTGTTCTGCTTTTAACATTATGGATGGAAGGAAAGGAACTATCAGGGGGAAAGCGCCAAGCCATTACGACTATATAGCATTGGGAAGGGGTCAGGATAAGGATTTGGGATGGGACGGGGGGAAGGAATGGTGACCAACCACTTGGACGGTCGGGGATTGAACGCCGACCTGCATGAAGCGAGACCGTCGCTCTACCGTCCAGCCCAAGTGGTTGGCCCATTATTATGGATGGAGGTAAACTCGATTATTTTTGTTTTGCCTTCCTGTTCATTCCACGTAGTTAATGACCTAAAAACGACGAAATACTTCGTCGCGTCAATTTTGCTTGCATGTTTAGCTTTCATGCTGTTCTTTTCCCTGCTTTAGTGATTATCATAAAAGTTATTTGTATTGATATTCCTACATTCTGTCGAATAACTTATACCCCATTTTTTGCATTAAGAAACATTATGTTCTCCTTCATGCTATCTTCGTAGCTCACTCCATAAAATTCTGGGTCAAGTTTTAATTTAAGGGGAAATGGGGGGAATGGAAGGGTCTTGTATCGCGTTCTCAGAGCATCCTTGTCTAGGGTGTAAATAGCCATCCTGGTGTTCTCCTGGTTGATACCTGGTTGATGGAGTTCTGGGAGCTCTTCTACTCCCCAAGCCCGGTCCGAGGCCAGGCTTGACTTGTGAGAGTTTGGTCCACCAGGCTGTTGCTTGGAGCGGCCCGCAGGCCCACATAACTCTCCAGTTATGTGGGCCTTTATGTGGGCATAATCACGTCTATGCTACTGACGTGATTGCGTCTATCTGGAGATAGATTGTGTAAAGTCTGTCACTAGATGGTTTTCTCTCACTGATCATGGCAAATTCCTAATTTTCGTCACATAATGTTCCTCAGGAAACCCCTAGTTACCGTTCCCATCCTAATGAGCTTGCATTTATTTAGCTGTAATCCGGTAGCCTTTTGTGAGACTTTCTGTAACTCTTAAGTCTTCATGAAGCCTCTTACAGGCCGCGTGTCCTGATTTTACCCGTCAACTTCCCGTCGTCAGAAAATAATGACAAAAAGAACTCTGTTCATCACGTTGCAATTTATACTTGTCAAGAAATAATAGATTTTGTCAAACAAAAAATACAGATTAGAAAAAACAGATTAGCAGTTCCACCGCTAATCAACTGGCTCTCTGTATTTTTACACAGGTGAGTACAGGAATAGACGACTTCTAACTTCTATTAACTGGATGAGAGGTTAACCTCATTCCCAAAATGAGGAAAAGACATGAGTTGACATGAGGAAAAAACATGAGTTTTACCATAGCTCATGATAAGAGTTACCCACTAGATTTCCCTGGAACTCCACCGCCAGTTGATTACCAACCAGGTACTCAATTACTGCTGGGTCAACAGAGGGAAATCGTTAAGGAGTGGCACCCAAACAATCCTCCCTGGCCAGGACTCGAACTTAAACAAATTGCTCGCAAGGCGCGGGGCGAATGTGTTACCACTGCGCCACGAAGGATACACACACACACATACATAAACACACTTTTCTTTCACTTTCTCTCACTTTCTCTCTCTCTCTCTCTCTCTCTCTCTCTCTCTCTCTCTCTCTCTCTCTCTCTCTCTCTCTCTCTCTCTCTCTCTCTCTCTCTCTCTCTCTCTCTCTCTCACTTCAATCATTTTGTGTCTTCTAGCAGTATATATCTTTTTATCTTTTTTCCCACTTCTCTCCCTGAAAAATATCGAAAAGAAATATATTTCGGGAGCAAAATATAACAGAACACCAGTCATAAATTTTAACAAGCGTTCCAATAATATTCGTCCGAAGGTGAGAGCGAATTTTAAATCCCTCTTTAAAATATTTATTGCAAATGAGTTTTATTTTGAATTGCTAGATCGCCACCGCCGTTAATATCAATTAATTCTAATTGACAAGGAGTGCCGAGTGTATAAGTGGAATGTGTATGTGTTGCGTCGATTTGGCTGTATGTATATGTTGCATACATACATGTGTGTTATGTTGCATATCTACATGTATGTATGTAGACATAAATGATGTGTATATATATATATATATATATATATATATATATATATATATATATATATATATATATATATATATATATATATATATATATATATATATGTCGTACCTAGTAGCCAGAACGCACTTGTCTGCCTACTATGCAAGGCCAAATTTGCCTAATAAGCCAAGTTTTCCTGAATTAATATATTTTCTCAAATTTTTTTCTTATGAAAAGATAAAGCTACCCATTTCATTATGTATGAGGTCAATTTTTTTTTATTGTAGTTAAAATTAACGTAGATATATGACCGAACCTAACCAACCCTACCTAACCTAACCTAACCTATCTTTATAGGTTAGGTTAGGTTAGGTAGCCAAAAAAGTTAGGTTAGGTTAGGTTAGGTAGGTTAGGTCGTCGAAAAACAATTAATTCATGAAAACTTGGCTTATTAGGCAAATCGGGCCTTGCATAGTAGGCTGAGAAGTGCGTTCTGGCTACTAGGTACGACATATATATATATATATAATATATATATATATAAATAATATATATATATATATATATATATATATATATATATATATATATATATATATATATATATATATATATATATATATATATCACTCTCACCAACAATACTACATATAACACAAGAGCAAGTGTCGGTATATATTTACAATTAATGACAGAAACTTCGAATCTTCGGAAGAGTGATGGGTGCAAGGACTGGATGTAGGGGAGGTGTATTGAAGGTGCGTGTTTTATGGTGCTACGGACAAAGTATGATTAGTAGAAAATGTATGTTAATTTTCCCCAAATCAAAGAATATTGTGGTACATTGCTGGTAGGATTTTTTTTTTTTTCATGTTTGCTTCAACATATTCAGCTAGATTTAGCTGGCACGACAGTGCCTGAAAGTCGTGGGGGTCAGAATGCGCCGTGGCACGTTGATCTCTCTTGATGTCTGGCAACTCCAAAACATTCTCCGTGCAACTCGTTTGGTGAGACTAGCCATAAGCGTCTGCCCTCGAACCATTGACACACAGACACTCTTATACAGATGGACTCTGACATTCGTCAATGGCATACATGCATAACATATATACGTTTGTATTAGTATATAACACCAACTTCGGTGCAAATGCTCAAACGAGTACATGCCGGACTGAGGCTTATAGAGAGTGGGGGATTATTCTCTGGGGAAGAGGGGACAGGCTGAGACTCTAGTCCTCCCCCCTGTCAAACACTCCAACTGTTGGTGCGAGCATAATGCTCGTTAGTCTCGGTGTATTGCGGCACCTTGAAGGTTATAAGGAAAGAGAAGGGGGAGAGGTGCGAGAAGGAGACATTAGGAGAGAGGGGAGTAGTGTGGGGATGGAGATAGGATAGGATGGGGATGGATGGAGATGGGGATAGTGTGGAGTAAGATGGAGAAGGAGGTGGGAGGAGGTAAAGAGGCGCCAAGACCCGGGCATCGAAGGCTACTCCATCTAGAATAACATAAAACTATTATAATGAACTCTGCGAAACCTGTGCATCAATCACACACCTGTTATACGGTTAATTTAAAGACCTTTATCAAACTGATTATTTACCATGTTTATTATATTCGTTTTTTTTTTAAATCTCGGGCGTTGGATTATGTGAACGGTCCTCGTTCACATAACGAGGCCGTTATGTAACGTTCACATTTAGATTTAGATAACCGTATTGCGGTTATCTAAATCTATAGGGAGAGAGAGACTTGGGTAAAAAGGTGGGAGAGAGGGAGGCTGGAAGAGGTGCTTATATCCGAATGCGTCCGTGTATGTACGTGTATGTCCGTGTGCGTCCGTGTACCGTCCGTGTATGTCCTGTATGCGTCCGTGGGTCACTGTCTGCGTGCGATAAATGCACGCGAAGGCTAGCTATAACCAGCCGCCCTATAACATCGCGATAGGTAAAAATATTCTTTGCTCTGAACGTCCATAAAATAAATCATTCTCTGTTTTTCTGGGTCATATACCAACATATTAAAACTACAACTGTAGCGACTTTTTATATATTGCTGTGTATTCTGCAGCCACTGTCTACACAACACATACATTCACAATTACTTCAACAAACACGGCTCCAATTATAACTCTTTATTGTTAATTTTTTCTTTTCCTTTTTTATATTTTATATTGTTATGTTATTGCGGTAAGAATTTTTGTTAATATAATAGAAATTGATATATAATAGAGTAATTTGAAATATAGATTTTATTTTGGATAGTTTTTTGTTTTGATTATATTTAAGCTTTTTGCTGGTGTTAGGCTTGCTTTTATGCAAGCTTTTAAGCTAGTTCTGTCTTGATTGTATGCAAACTCTTAGCTAGTTCTGTTTTGATTGTATGCAAGCTCTTATGACTTTCTTGATTGTATGCAAACTCTTAGCTAGTTCTGTTTTGATTGTATGCAAGCTCTTAGCTAGTTCTGTTTTGATTGTATGCAAGCTCTTAGCTAGTTCTGTTTTGATTGTATGCAAGCTCTTAACTAGTTCTGTTTTGACTGTATGCAAACTCTTAACTAGTTCTGTTTTGACTGTATGCAAACTCTTAGCTAGTTCTGTTTTGATTGTATGCAAGCTCTTAGCTAGTTCTGTTTTGATTGTATGCAAGCTCTTAACTAGTTCTGTTTTGACTGTATGCAAGCTCTTAGCTAGTTCTATCTTGATTGTATGCAAGCACTTAGCTACTACTTGCCTTAATTCTATGCAAGCTTCTGGGTAGTTTCACGTACGTTTATGGTTTAAGTATTTTAATTTACCTTAAGATTTTACTTACATTTACATCACTAATTCAGGTTTGTCAATGAGAACCGTTGATATTGATGATTCAACTAATGATCACAAAACTTTTTGATCACTTTTAAAGTTATTCTACTTAAAAAAAGAAGTATGAAATCATTGCAAAAACAAAATACAGAATCATTGCAAAGGCAATACTAATATAAAAGTAAACACTTATTCACTGCCTAAGTAAGATTGAAATCAGCAGCCATTTGTAGGCCAAACAGAGGCTTAGGGCCGCCGCAGGAATATCCCCTACCCAAAATAATTGTTTTTAATGCTGAGCCTCTATGCATACTGATTTTTTTTACAAATTACTTGTGTAACAAGAATATCGGATTAATTCGATGAGAGTTATGTGTGGATACAATGCTTAAACAAATGACTACAAATGAGAGGCTCAGCCAGACAGACTAGTGACGGTAATAGTGACGGTAATAGTGACGGGAATAGTGACGGGAATAGTGACGGTAATAGCTCTCGTTCTTAGGTTTCAATTACTGTCTGAACGACTTATAACAGCTCATTCGTGCCTCAGTTAACAGTTAAACTGAGGCACGTTTTAACTGTTTTAAAATTAAAACAGTTACATTCGTGTAACCTTTTCCACTACCGCCCACAATATAGGTATGGGGTGCATAATAATTGAACTAAACTAACTAAACTTAGGATCCATTTATGTTACGTCAACTTAACCCTATAGCTGGTATGATCCTGATGAACCCCCCCCCCCCCGCCCCTAGATCTGGTGTAACGCTGTTGTTGTTGTTGTTTTAGATTTAGCTACTCAGAACGAAGTGCCCATGTAGCACCGGCTATGGTGAGCCCGTAATGGTGTAATGTCATAAATGGGTTTTATATATAAATTTTATACATGACCGAGTCTTGCAATGACAGAGAGAGTTTTGGCACGACAGTCAGGTGGGGTCAAAGGTCAGGCATTTGGGTCAATATTTAATGGCCAAGTCAGATGCTCTGCGAAGTCAACACACTTACGGGCTATTCATGCCCGTGCCACCTCCTTGGGTTGCTTAATTTTCATCAATTAATCAACTAGCCTGAGGCTAGTTCAAAGTGTTTCTAGCTTCAAGTGTACGCTAATAAGCCATTACGACTATATAGCACTTGGATGGGATATGAGGAAAAGGGTTTAGGATAGGATGAGGGAAAGGAATGGTGCCCAATCCACTTAGACGGTCGGGGATTGAACGCCGACCGGCATGAAGGAAGACCGTCGCTCTACCGTTCATCTCAAATGGTCGGGTTGGACCCTAGGAAGCAGTCAGGAGGATTAAGCCAGTAATGTATTGAAGCGCCGGGTTAACGTGTAGTTTGATCAAGAAAAATAAATATACCAAATATTATATATGTATTTGTGTTATACACCTCTTTAAAACAGTCTTGTGATGTGTCGGTGACGAAAAATCACTGGAGACGATGTAGAAGTTTCCATAACGGAGATGATAAGTTAATATCACTGACAAACACTCCATTAGTCTATTAAATAATGGGTGGTAGCAGCCTCTTCATCCTCCCTATTTAATCCCTTCTTCTCTCCCAGATGTCCATATTTAATGGGTAGTTGGGTATGAAACCCGTCCCTCCTGCGTTCCATTAGTGTTTTCAATAGTCTAGCACTCCCATTTCTAGAGGAACTAGAAGTGAGCGTTAAAGTAACTAGCGGGGTTAAGCCTGCAATTAAGACCTGTAAACATGCCTCCTTCCCCTTCATAGTAAGACACAAACTAGTGTAAAACTAAACAGCTTAAGGTTCGGTGAAGTAAAATAGCTCAGAGTCAGACGGAATAACAATTTGCACCCCCTATTTTTCCCCCCCTTGCCTATTAGTTACCCAGATTTGCGACACCAGTGTGATCGTGATGACCCCTTCCCCCTCCTATCTGGTGTGGAGGTGATGACCTCCTTTATCTAGCGTGGTCGTGATGACCTTCTTTATCTTGTGTGGTCGTGATGACTTCCATTATCTGGTGTGGTCGTGATGACCTCCATTATCTGGTGTGGTCGTGATGACCTCCACTATCAGATCTTGAAGGACTCTCCCCTCCCCCCCCCCCCCACCTCCAAGATCAAGCGGGGTCTGGATAATACCGTCGTCCACGCCCCGCCATCTGGCGTAACTTTACGCCGAAAACAACCATTAATGGCTTTCAATATTTTTCCCGATATTTTTTGTTTTTTGGGGAATAAGAATTTTGGAAATGCAGAGTTTATGCTCCAGTTTGTGGTATACCAAGTCAGTATACACAATGGTATACTTGGTATACCAAGTCGCGGGTCTATGCTGTATACTATGTTGAGGTACCAAGGCGAATATGTATTAATGTGAATAGGTGTGTGTGTGTGTGTGTGTGTGTGTGTGTGTGTGTGTGTGTGTGTGTGTGTGTGTGTGTGTGTGTGTCGCCACGGGGAGCACTCCCTGGTGGCGCAGTGGTAAAACACTCGCCTGGCGAATCGCGAGCGCTTTGGCCTGGGTTCGTATCCTGGCCGGGGAGGATTGACTGGAACCTAATCCTTAACTGTAGCCTCTGTTCACCCAACAGTAAAATAGGTACCTGGTTGTTAAACGATTCGTCGGGTCGTATTCCAGGGAATATTAGTATTAAGGACCTGCCCGAAACACTACACGTGCTGGTGGCTGTACAAGAATGTAAGAACTCTTGTGTATATAAATAAATAAATTAATAAATAAAAACAAATGAAATAAAATGTTCGAGCGCTTTTGAGCCGAAGCATTTGCAGGCTTGCACACGAACACAATACATATGAGTGATTGTCTATGAACTGGAAACACACACATATACACACACACACACACACATACACGTATACACACACGTACACACACACGCACACACGCACACACACACACACACACACACACACACACACACACACACACACACACACACACACACACACACACACACACATATTTGCACTTCTACACTTACGAACCAACTACCAGCCTTTCAAGGGGTATACATGTGTCTGTATTTGTTTAGTTAATTGTGTGTGAGTACGCCCGCAAATTCTCATCGTCTGGTATTTACCTAGTAAATACAGAATGAAGCTGTACTATACCTACCTATTTAAATGTTTGCGGCCGCAAACTCCAAACACGGTCAATGCCGCGTTACCTCCGGCCCAGAAGAACTCTCTCTCTCACAAATCCCATCTCGACATTTCTCGAAAATTTCTTGATTTTGAATGTTTGCCTCGCTGTGCAATCTTGCTTACCAGCAATCTCTCCCAAAAATGTATTTTGCTTTGAACTCTGTTCCTTTGGGAGGGGGAAATGGGTAGGGTTTGGTGGGGAGGGGGATGGGGGTAGGATGGGGGGGGGAGGAGAGCCTTTTAACGCAGTTGCATTTCCGGAAAAATAAAGAACTGGAAACGAATTTAAAGAGCATTAAATATGTGGAAGCGAATAGAAAGGATGAGTATAGACAGGGAGAGAAAAAAACATGTACGAGAAAGCGAAGAAAAGTTTAGCTAAAGAGTGTGTGAGTGCATGAGAGAGAGAGGGAGAGAGAGAGAGAGAGAGGGGTGCGTGTGAGAGTGTAGCAGGAGTGACAGAAGCCTCCTTCACACTCTGGTGTGAGAGAAGCAGAGAGAGAGAGAGAGAGAGAGAGGTACTTCACTAGCGAATAATGAAAAAAAAGCAGCCAGGGAAAGTGATGAAGAGAGGAAGAAGAAGTAGTATATAGCAAGTTAAGAAATCAGGAAGCAAGCATAAATAGATATGGCAGAATAGAGGAGAATCGTCGGGTTTAGGAGGCAGTGAGATAAGGAAGGATTGTTATGAGAAATATAATGAGAGGTACGAGCTGCCATGGTGAGAGAGGAGAGAGAGCGAGCGAGGAGTTATGGATAGATACGATAGAATGGGTGTGAAAGAATCCGGCAACTCGAAAAATAAAATAGGAAAGCAGAAAGTAGTTGGAGGAGCGTGAGAAGGTGAGAAGAGGGTCAGGGAGAGAGAGAGAGAGAGAGAGAGAGAAAAAAAATTATCTGGAGAAAGCGCCAAGCCATTACGACTATATAGCACTTGGAAGGGGTCAGGATAAGAATATGGGGATGGGACGGGGGAGGGAAGGAATGGTGCCCAACAGAGGTCATGGGGAGGTGGTTGGAAGATGGAAGTGACAAGAAGGATAAGAGAGCAAGGCAAGGGGAACAAGGACAGGAAAAAGAGAGCATAGATACGATGACTATGAAATATAAAAGCGTCTATGTCTCTAGTCGAAATGTCTGTCTGTTCGATGCTGAAGGCCAGACGTTTGCGGCTTGACACGCTAAACTTTTAACAGTAACTGCAACTGTGTACGTACCCAGCATGGTTTGCTAGAGGTGGGTTTGGCATGAATTATATCAGTACTTCAAGACATTATATACCAGCGGAACAGTCATGACAAATATTAAAATATCTTATTACGCGGATTCGGAATTATTTGTTTTTTTCCTACTGCAATATATATATATATATATATATTTTAACTGAAGTCCGTACGATAAAAATTCTATCTTTGCCAATAATAACCTGCAATATGTATTCATGATATTTTACTCCCCAGTTTCCCCCCCCCCTTCTTCCCCAGCCCCCCCCCCCCCCACCCCCGATGCCTCCAGCAGGAAGGAAGGAATTATCAGGAGAAGCGCCAAGCCATTATGATTATATAGCACTGGGAAGGGATCGGGATAAGGATTTGGGATGGGACGGTGGGGAAAGGAATGGTGCCCAACCACTTGGACTGGTCTGGAATTGAATGTCGACCTGTATGAATCGAGACCGTCGCTCTTCCGTCCAGCCCAAGTGGTTGGGCTGGACGGTAGGGCATCCGGTAGATTGACACTCTAGTCTACCGTCCGGTAGACTAGACGGTAGACTAATCATTCACTCTCACTCATCCTGAACCCCCCCTCTCCCCCCTCCTCCCTCCCTGGTGAACTTGTCCACATGGCCTACAGACTGGACAGAGAGAGAGAGACAGAAAGTCAGACAACGAGAGACAAAAACGGAAAAAACAGACATAAAGCAACAGACATAGAGACAGACACACAGCATTGACCCGGACACTGCCGGGTATTCCATTTGGTGTTCAATATAAAAGGGGGGATCGAACGCTGTCTACACAACAGGGAAAATAATCTAAGCACCTTCACAGCTCTTAATTATACTGTACTTTCTTAAAAAATAAACGCATTCACGGAAGAAGGAGAAGTAGGGAGAGGAGGAGGAGAAGGAAGAGGAAGAGAGAGGGAGGAGGAGAGCAAAATAAATATTAATTTACATAACACAGATACGAGACTATAACATATTAAACTCGTTTGAAAAGATCTAATCGAGTTAGCAAACAGTGATTTCCAAATGCTTATACTCTGGTTCTGGTTGCCACTGTGTGTATTGGTTTATTAACCTGTTTCTCTCGGTGAGAATGTACTCTCGTACACACTTGTTGAGAAAATATTGCTAATTCCCAGGTAGCTGTTAGAGTTTACGATAACTGCTTGCAATATCGGAGGTTTATCCCTGGTGATGCTGTGTGTGTGTGTAAGTATCCCATGCACAGTTAAGGGCCATATATATATATATACTAAAATGATTAATATATAATGGTCAGTTTACAATTTGATTTGGTCTTACGACTTAGAGATGGGTTTTGTTCAGCCCGTCCTTCTGAGGCTTCCCAAAGTTAAGAAACTGTTGTACTAACGTGCCCTTTCCTAACCTAGGAGAGGATCCAAAAGAGAAAACGGGAAAGTATGTCAATTTTGCGAACCGCTTCCATTTTCTAGAACGAGAATTTTTGGCCTACGTTTACGTCAAAATGCGGCACTTAATTAGGAAGACGGATGGTTTCGCTGACCCTTGTTAACATTATCAGAGGCAGAGTTCGTATGGTTACAAGTGAATGAGTAATGAAGATTAAGTCACCAAGAGGTGGCAATCTTGAGAGGTTATCTTGAGATGATTTCGGGGCTTTAGTGTCCCCGCGGCCCGGTCCTTGACCAGGCCTCCACCCCCCAGGAAGCAGCCCGTGACAGCTGACTAACTCCCAGGTGCCTATTTTACTGCTAGGTAACAGGGGCATCAGGGTTAAAGAAACTCTGTCCATTGTTTCTCGCCGGCGCCTGGGATCGAACCCGGGACCACAGGATTACGCGTCCAGTGTTCTGTCCGCTCAGCCGCCGGCTCCGGCGGCTCGGCAAGGGCATGAATAGCCCGTAAAATTTCAAGTGATTGATGAAGATTAAGCCACCCAAAAGGTGGCACGGGCATGAATAGCACGTAATTGGTGGCCCTTTTGAGCCATTACCAGTATCAAGAGCTTATACTGGAGATCTGTGGAGGTGCGACTGCACCCTGCGTGACGGGAGATGTCTCCCGGACCAAATGGTGACCAGATGGTCATTTCAAGTGTTTGTGTTGACGGATATATAGCCAGGGGTGAGGTGAAGGTGAAGCACCTCACTAGTGGAACAATAATGCCATTGCAGTTTCCATGATGCCCGGGGCAATATATTGCATGTTTGGCCGTGTTCTCGAAGACAGCGGTGTAACGTGGTGTTAGTTAGCTTGGTTTAATGTATATTGTCTCGCCAATATCTCGTCTTCTATTGCTGCTGTCGATTATTTTAATGTTTCGTCCTATACATTTAGTCTTCAGATAAATGCTCAACACATCGTGTATATCCATGTTATATTTTTTCTTTATTGCATATTAATGGATCTCTGCCATCTAACTCCCACTGAATCGTAAATTGAATACTAGGAAATAGGGCGTGTAAGCCGTCAAGAAATTGTGGGAAGGTGTTTCAAGGTCTCTTTCCTTCAGGAAAATATGTCGTCATTGATATTACCACGTCGTGTCAGATGACATTATCTGTTGGGAGAATATATACGATTAAATATATCCATAATTTATATTGAAAAAAAATATGGCGACAAGTGATTCCATTCTCCAGTCATGTTGCATTTAATGGTAGAAATATGCGATAGAAATCTCAAAGTTGCAACCATACATTAAATCGAAAAAAGTGAAGATGTATAAAAAGTGAAGATTTTCACTTGAGAGTGAAAATGTTTCATGAACTCAGGTCATAATAATAATAATTTATTTAGGAACAGTACATACATTGTTGCAGAGTTACAGTACAAACATTCTGTTTGATTTTAAAATAGAGGTAGTACATACAATACTTAAAGCCACTAGTACGCACAGCATTTCGGGCAACGGTATGTGTTAGTAGGTATGTGTTAATTATAGATTCTCACTAGAGGACAATAGATATATCCTAAGACAAAATTTGAACATCGTCCACTTAGTCACTTGAACATCTCTGATGGTGTATAACTAAATTTAGTGAACTTCTATTGTGGAAGGTCAATCGACTTGAGAATGGTCCAGGACGGACCAAAACGTCGTCGTCCCTTCACCTTCCAGTGTGTGGTCTGGCCAACTTCTATTACAAAAGGTCAGTCGACTTAAGAATGGTCCAGGACGGACCGCAACGTCGTCGTCCCTTCACTTTCTAGTGTGTGGTCTGGTCAACTTCTATTGTGAAATTCGGTACATATCAATTTTGCATCTTATTAATTTCGGGTAAGTTTGAAATCCCAATGCAAAATGCAATCACAACCAATAATAGTTTTTACAGCATGTCTGGTTTATACGTTTATTAAGTTATAATGAAAAACATATTGTCGTCATATTATATATTATGGGAAGATCTCTCGTTATGAAGAGAATTTTCAGTTTTTGATGAAAATTTTCAGAATTTTCACGAATCAAAATTCAAAGTTTTGACATTTGATATTGATTCCTCATTGATAGTCAAAGAAATCGTTCGTTTTTAATTCTGAAAGAATGGATTATGGAATCTACATCGTACCCAACGGAAGTTTATCCAATCCAGAGAGTATCGGAGCCAGTTTTATCGGAATTTTGATGTAGATTCATTGTATCGCAATTTTCGCAATTGCTCGAGTCCTTCAAGTTCTGGTGTAAGCCAGTAAGTCTCTTGGGGGTGTGGGGGGGGGAGGGGAGGATGCTAGGAAATCCGCCAATAATGAGATATTCGACTGAAGCTAAGGAGTAGTGCGTAGTTAAGAACTACTGCTCATTATCTCTGATAACTTCTTGAGTGTACAGTTATCTTACTGCCGCTGCAATGTTGATCTTTGGATTATATGATTCAGTTATTAGAGTAAGTTCATTTAGAAGATACAGCATTGAATAGGATTAATACATTTTCTTTATTCATATAGCAATATTTTAAAAATATTTTACTATACTGTAAAGATATTTAATACGAAAACTGAGAGAATTTTGCAAATTTTAAGCAATATAAATATATTTTTTTTATTGTACTAAAACTTGTCAAGCCATATCTTCGTTATTCGAAGATTTTATTGGAAACGATAGGTTTAATTTTAACTCTAGAGAATTTATAAATATTTCTGAAGCTAACCAACAAAGAATTTTTGAACAATATTTCTTGTATGACGGTAGTTCAAATTAGCAAAAGTCGATATTTATTTATAAAAATAAGAATTTAAAACATTATTATTCCGTTGGCACTCAATAATGTAACGGTAACGAGTTTGTACAGGATAATTATTACAAAATAATTATTTAAATGGCTGCTTGTCTGTGTTTAAAAAGTAACATGAATGAGGACTACTGAGGCTGAGAACAAAACATTGATGAACGGGAGAACACACAGCTCGAGAAGACGATAACTCTCAAATCATTGAGACGACAACTCCTCTGTCAAAAAATACAGATATCTATGGATATAATTGCCACACTAAGCTTCTGTCTCGAACATCTGAAAAGGGATGCTGCATCAAGCTTATCATCAGAAGAGCACACAAGCCAATTTAGAAACTTAAGCCAATAGGCATCCAGGATACTTTATATTTATATATATATATATATATATATATATATATATATATAATATGATAGTGTCAGACCACGGAGGAAGAATTGGAATTTCCTTAAGTACTTTCGTATATTAATACATCTTCAGAAGGAATGATTTTTTCATCACGTGTTAATTTTCGTGATTTGCACACACACACACACACTAATATATATATATATATATATATATATATATATATATATATATATATATATATATATATATATATATATATATATATATATATATATATATAATCTCATTTCCCGTGTACCACCAGAACTTAGGTTTTCCGCTCATGTGAAAGTCCTTCACGTATGAGATGAAGTGAATTTTGCTTTATATCTCCAGAATTAACGTAATTAACTTCTCATCAATATTAAGATACAACAATGAAATATGATCACGACGTACAAAATGCTCTGATTAATTGAAAAAAGAATATATGTATTACTGGTTTAAATTAAGTAGAATTAAAAGGCAAGAAACACAAATTCTGTGCTATTGAAGTACTGGAATTAACAGTGGAAATTTCAGACAAAAATAAGTGTGAGGGATATACTGGGAAATTAATTGCGCGAAAATGCAGTAAATACAGGGAAATGTGTCGGGAAAGAGGCAGCAGAAATGAGGCGGGGACCAAGAGTCATTACAAGCCGAAGCTGGAAAACGTTCAGAGATATGCTACTAGGGTAGTCCTAGAACTAAGAGACATGAGTTACGAGGAAAGGCTGCGTGACTTGCTCTTCCCATCGCCGGAAGACAGAAGAGCTCGGGGAGACATGATCACCACATACAAAATTCTTAAGGGAATTGACAGAGTAGACAAGGGTGGATTATTTAACACGGGTGGTACTTACCCTAGGGGACACAGGTGGAAGCTGCGTACCCAAGTGAGCCACAGCGGCATTAGCAAGAACTTTTTCAATGTCATGGTAGTTTGTAAATGGAATGCACTAGGAAGTGATGTGGTGGAGGCTGACTCCATACACAGTTTCAAATGTTGATATGATAGAGCTCGAGAAGCTCAGGAATCTGTACACCTGTAGATTGGCGGGTGCGAAGCGGGACCAAAGAGCCGAAGCTCAACCCCTGCAAGCACAACTAGGTGAGTAGAACTAGGTGAGTACAAGGCCTTGCAGCTGAGTGGACAGCGCTTCGGGGTCGCAGTCCCGGGGGCTGGGATTCAATTCCCGGCCGAGGCAGAAACGAATGGACAAAGTTGCTTGTACCCTGGTTATACTCAGGACTATGACCCCAGAGCGCTGTCCACTCAGCCGCGAGGCCCCCTTGTGTGTGTGTGTGTGTGTGTGTGTGTGTGTGTGTGTGTGCGTGTGTGTATGTGTTTGTATTAGAGAGAAATATATGTACAAGACATAATATAGGAAAAATAGATTGGAGAGAAAGGCTGGGGTTCAAGAGCAAATAGCTCGAGCATAGCTCGGTTCAAAGAGCAAAGAGCATATATAGAGAGAAAGAGCATCTGGAACTAATCACGGCTCAACACTAACACATGACCTGAGAACGTCGACTTCGTCAGGATTTTAAGAATTCCCAACCTTGCTCGTCGAGCAACGTCCTCAAGGGAACAGTATGAATGAACAAGTGACCCTCTTTGGGTTATGATGGAAACGCTAGGTTTAATATTAGCAAAAGTGAGGGAATTATTAGGGGGGTAAGCGCCATGCCATTACGACTATATAGCACTTGGAAGGGGTCAAGATACGGATTGAACCCAGACCTGCATGAAGGGAGACCGTCGCTCTACCGTCCAACCCAAGTGGTTGGTGAATTTACGAATATTGTGAAGATAAGGCGAGGTACACACTGCCTTCTCATGTAGCTGGTATACCGCGTTCTCTAGTATACTGGCGCTGTATCATAGTTTCCTTCACCACAGTGTTGAGAACGACAAGTTTTCCGGGATGCCTCAGTGTGAATTCTATTCTTTGTGTGAAACACAATGCTGTTTTACATCGGAGTATGAGAGCCTTAAATAGTTTCTGAGTGTAAAAGTACAGCTTCAAGCAGAATTTGTGCATTGAAGAATACACTAATATGATAGATGTATGACGCATGATCGCTTTCTATGTTAGCCGAAACAATATACCTCTTCAGCTTACAGTAGGGTATAGAATGACTTTCTGTGTTACTGTGTGTGCTAGGACGCTCCTCCAAGGGCATGGCCCGAGTACCTGTTCCGAGTGAGAGGATCATCTTCTTTTCTGTGCCAAGATTAGGTCATTTTTTCTCCCAGCAGTATAAATGGTAATACTTGTCTCGTTGCTTATGTTCAAGCTCGCTGCCTCTTTCTGTTTTCTGAGGAGTGTGTTGTGTTTGTGGGTGCGAGGGGGGAGAGTGTGTGTGGGGGGGGAGTGTGTGTGTGGGGGGGGGGAGTGTGTGTGTGGGGGGGGAGTGTGTGTACTCATCTAGTTGTGCTTGCGGGGATTGAGCTTAGGCTGTGAGTGTGTGTGTGTGAGTGTGTGTGTGTGTGGGGAGGCTGTGTGTATGTGTGGGAGAGGAGTGTGAGTGTGTGTGTGTGTATTCACCTAGTTATATTCACCTAGTTGTGCTTGCGGGGGTTGAACTCTGCTCTTTCGGCCCGCCTCTCAACTGTCAATCAATCAACTGTTACTAACTACTAACCTTATTTTTTCACACACACACACCCAGGAAGGAGTCCGTAACAACTGTCTAACGCCCAGGTACCTACCGTACCAGGTACCGCTAGGTAACAGGGAGCATCAGGGTGAAAGAAACTCTGCCCATCTGTTTCCACCGGCGCCTTGAATCGAACTCGGGCTACAGGACTACATATACAGCGTGCTGCCCTCACAGCCACCAGCACCCCTTTCCCCCCCAGCGCACGTGTGTGTGTGGGGAGGGGGGTAGTGTCTCTAGTTTGGAATCTTTCCCCTTGTAGGAAAGGAGAGAGGGGAAGGTTTCCCTCGTGAATGTGATCAACTATAATATGTGCGGCTTCCCTCCTCGTCACTGAGATATAACGACTTATCCCCCTCTCTCTCCTGTATAAAGTTGACATCATTTCCATCCACTTTTTCCCCCTTCTCGTGTATAGAAATGCCAGCATTTATACTCCCTTCTTTAACGTATAGAACTGGCAGCATTTCGCCCCCTCTTCCATGAACTGAATTGGCAGCATTTCCATCCCTCTCTGACCCCAACAGAACAAGGACCTCTACTGACCCTCCGTGTATTGACACTTGTCACAAAGTAAACAAGCCCGCGAGCTGAAGCAACCAGCTCGTGCAGCTGACTCTGAGGAACAGAGAAATAGTCCATGTTATAGGCGAGTGGTGCTATAGATCACAAACCGAGCCACTTCTCGCTGTATAGTTAATAACACTTGGAAATATTGTCCACCTTTCATTATTCATTCCCTCACAGGTGGTGTTTATAGATTGTATGAGCTCATGAAGCTCGTTGGCCTCTATGAGCTCAGGGCCTCGCTGATAGCATTGTTTTCCTGTGAACCTCCTTGCTTCAGACTGCTTTGCTTTACAATCCCCCAAACACACACCGAAACTGCAACATTGGTACAACGTTCGAACAAGTTTTTACACCTCCTAACCAGTTATAACAACCAATATAGCAAGTTGTAACAACGTTCTAACACGTCATAAACACGTTAAGCCAAGATGTAACACCTTTATTACAAGTTGTAACAAGCGGAAAATAGATTCAGTTTCGGTTTGTGTTTCCAGGGTTGTTCGTCAGATGAGCACGCAATGTCTCCTTGTCACAGGCTATCCTGGATCACATTTCAAACAAGGAGATGCTATATATCCCAAGGGAGGGAGGGAGATATCGGAGGGGAAAGCGCCAACCCATTACGACTATATAGCACCTGGAAGGGATCAGGATAAGGATTTGGGATGGGACGAGGAGGGGGAACAAAGATTGAAAATTACCTCCTGTCTTCCCAAATATTTAATGAAGAGCCAATTTTTGTACATGACAGAAACTCATCCGAAAATTATGTGGTATAGAAATCTTTTGTTCGTTTTCCATCTGCAAAAAGACCATCATAATTTAAAGAAGTGTGTCTTTAAGTATATTTACAAAAGGAATTTAATATTGATTTCACTCTATCGATGGCCTTGCTTTTGCAGGGTTGGCGTTCTATCCCCGATAGAGCGAATATATATATATATATATATATATATATATATATATATATATATATATATATATATATATATATATATATATATATATATATATAATGCGAACAAGTTTGAATTGTCCCCAAGTCAATATGCAACTAAAAACTCCACACCCCAGATGGATTCGAACCCAGACAGCCAGGAGCACCATGCAACTGGCGTACCCGGTACCTTACCCATTCGACATTGGTAGCCGAGGCTCTATCCCCAACGTCTTTTGTATAGTCACAGTTGGTCGAGTGGTTAAGGTACCAGGTACACCAGTTGCATAGTGCTCCTGGCTGTCTGGGTTCGAATTCTCCTGGGGTGTGGAGTTTTCAGTTACATATATATATGTATGTATATGTATTTATTGTAAATATCTGAGTGGAAGATATTTTTAAAACACGCATTTTTGTCCCAAAAAATATTAAGTGATATGGAAATCTGTCAGCGGCAAAGATTTTTCAAGATGTTTGATCATGATTGATACACGTGGGCAACTTGAGTGATTTTACTTGTCAGCGTGGAACACGCCAATAAACTATCTATCACAGCAATATGTAAGTGCATATATGCATGTGTGGGTATCCGCGGGTGCTTGTTTGAGTGTGTTTGAGTGTTTGTGCGTGTTTGTGTGTATTCACCTAGTTGTATTCACGTAGTTGAGCTTGCGGGTGTTGAGTTCTACTCTTTCGACCCACCTCTCAACTGTCAATCAACTGTTACTAATTATTCCCCCCCCCCACACACACACACCCAGGAGGCAGCCCGTAGCAGCTGCCTAACTCTCAGGTACCTATTTACTGCTAGGTAACAGGTGCATCAGGATGAAAGAAATTCTGCCCATTGTTTCTCGCCGGCGCCGGGAAGCGAACCCCGGACCTCAGGATCACGTGTCAAGCGTGCTGTCTACTCAGACATCGGCCCCTCCCCCCCCCCTCCCCGCGCGTGCGCATGTGTGTGTGTTGGGGAGGGTGGTGGCTGAGTGGACAGCGCTCTAGACTCGTGGACCTAGAAACCAAGGTTCGATTCTCCGGCACCGCCGGAAAAACAAATGGCAGAGTTTCCTTCACCCTGATGCACCTGTTACCTAGCAGTAAATAGGTACCTGGGAGTTAGACAGCTGCTACGGGCTGCTTCCTGGGTGTGTGTGGGTGAGGTGGAAAATGGTTAGTAGTTAGTAACAGTTGATTGACAGTTGAGAGGCGGGCCGAAAGAGCAGAGCTCAAGCCCCGCAAGCACAACTAGGTGAATACACACACACACACACACACACACACACACACACACACACACACACACACACACACACACACACACACTATAAACTAATCATCACACCTGTCTTCCAGAGAATCATCCTTACGACACGACACAGTAGGGGCGATAATGTGGTCTCCGGCGCCTTACCTGTCACTACACTATAAAATCCCATCCCTGTAATTCTTCGTCACCGTCTATCACACCAAATTTCAATCGTACTTCTTTTTCTTCTGCAACATTCAGACTGACTCACGCGACCTCAGCAAGGATATCTTTATGTCTTCTTGATGTCTTGGATTTTTTAATGAAGTTTTAATTGTGTTTTGGTGAGCTGAATTATGTATTTTCCGTTGTTTTGTTTCTGTGTGTGTGTGTGTGTGTGTGTGTGTGTGTGTGTGTGTGTGTGTGTGTGTGTGTGTGTGTGTGTGTGTGTGTGTATACGTGTATGTACGCAAATTTCAGGTAAACATTTGTAACAAAATAGCATAATTGACGGAACAATTAGAAAAATAAATGGCTTATCTTTTTATGCCACATTTTTAATCAATTTTGTGAGACAGTCAAAGCCGCCGTCTATCCGTCATCTCGGTCATTTTTTTCACAAACTATGAATTTGACGAAATGGTAACGATCATTCCTTCCTGTTTGTCTTCTGGTAGAAATAATAATTTTGCCATTAGAACTTAACGTTAAAAACGGGATTTCAGTCAGTCACACGCGGCTATACCTGTACCTTGTAATACATTGCAACTGAATACCTTCTTGAGATCACCACACGCTCAGCTGGTGTCTTCCACTCCTCACGGAGAGGTGGCAATAGGACACGAAATGCGGGGAGATCCTGTCAGTCGTTAGCATTCTGAGTGTGAATCCTGACTGCTCCGGACGATGAGTTGAATGTAAATGGGCTACAATCTGTGCTAGCAACAGAGGAGCAAATGCCATTGCCGACACGCTGGTTATTGCGTTACTACCTAGGTTACTGCAGGTTAGGTCTGCAAGCTTGCTCTACATATGTACGTGTGGGTGTTTGACACACGTATTGCTCTGGAGCAAACTGTCTTCTAACGTCATATTGTAATCATCTTCATTACGTCTGAGTAGTCATATTGAAATAAATGTTGTTTTGCGTGATATAGCTGAAAATATATATTATGATTATATTTTAAAGATTATTTAGGGGTTTCTCACAACTTATTGACTCGCGCAACGTTGTTTTCCTTCGGACAAAATACAAGCACAAGAGGAAAGTTGTAATTCATTATCCATGCGTTATGAGTTACTTGTTGCATAGGTCAGTCATCTCCACTTCATGGCTGGTCTCGGGCGGCATCTATCAGCTTTTCGAACACGAACAATCTCGGCTTTCGGACCGTCATTGTACCTCGTAGAAATAAAAAAACTTACAAAGTGGTCAGTCTGGAGAAAACGACTCTTACTCAGCTCATTCTAAGGCTTTGGCAAAGTATTTAATTTTGAACAGACGATGAGTAACAATAACATGGCTGAAGATATGATGACCAAGTCACACACAACAGAAGATGAAGTGACGACGTTTCTGTCCGTCCTCGAGTCTTTTAGGACCATTATAAAGTCTTAGACCTGGACCACATATGACTTAATTTTAAGTTGTGTTCCCCAATCATGAACATCAACACCTACATAACCCATGAAACCCATTGAGATCGAGACTTATTTCTTAGAGGAAACGTCAACATTGCAGTGCTCTTAGTGTCTCTTAACTAATGTTAAAGTGCCTTTAGGTTAAATACCATTAAAATTGCCCATTAAGTAAGAGTACAGGCTGCTCTTCCATATTAACCATTCCTTCTAACAAGGTTCTTTTCTTTGGAAGAGTTCTAGAGTATGTTCTGAAAGCTCTCCAGCTTGTCCTCTTGAATCTCTCCAACGAGTTCTCAAGAGGGATTTCAAGGTGCAATCCTGCACAGAAAGCTCAACTGATCCAACCTGCTTCTCACATTGGGTCCAAACGTGTCTTTGGAGGCCAGATTCCATCCCCAGCTTATATTTCACATTAAAGGCCCCATTGGCTAGTTCAAGAGTTTATACGTCTTAAAATCAGAGTTTATGAACAATTATATGCAAGATAACTGCACACGGCCTCCAAGTTTCGAATACTCAGTTTGTCACAATACAACATATCTCTAACTACATATGACAATAGATACACAAAATAATAAATATAACGTTGTATTTCGATATGTTTCTGCTTGTATGGTTTGTGTTGCTGTGGTTGTAATCTCTCTGATGCCTTATGTGATGTGTTACACGATGTGGTAACTATGCTTTGTGTGGTCTGACGATAGGTATTGCATTCGTATGTGGCGTAGAGCTTGGTGGTCTGCATACTCGGTGCTCTTACAGAGGGTGTGTTCCAAGATCATGATGTTGGAATGGGTGTAACTGGTGTGGTCTTGTGTTGTGTCGTGATCATACTTTTTGTAAATCTGTTGTTCAGTTTTCCGGTGTTGCTTGGGGCTTCAGTATTCCGGTGTTGCTTGGGGCTTCAGTATTCCGGTGTTGCTTGGGACTTCAGTACTCAGGTGTTACTAGGGGCTTGAGTACTCAGGTGTTGCTTGGGGCTTGAGTACTCAAGTGTTGCTTGGGGCTTCAGTATTCCGGTGTTACTTGGGGTTTCAGTATTCCGGTGTTGCTTGGGGCTTCAGTATTCCGGTGTTGCTTGGGACTTCAGTATTCCGGTGTTGCTTGGGGCTTCAGTATTCCGGTGTTGCTTGGGGCTTCAGTATTCCGGTGTTGCTTGAGGCTTCAGTACTCAGGTGTTGCTTGGGGCTTCAGTATTCCGGTGTTGCTTGGGGCTTCAGTATTCCGGTGTTGCTTGAGGCTTCAGTACTCAGGTGTTGCTTGGGGCTTCACGGTGTTATGATATAGAGATGTCAATGGTCAGGTTCTTCTCGTTTCAGTTTTCGTATTAAAATTACGCTATTTTTAGTGTTTGCGGTTGAGCTTTGTTGCCATGACGTGGTAAGCGGCTTGAGATATTGTATTGTCTTTGAGTTATAGGAACGATACCTCTTGGGAAATTTAGTAGTGAGGTGTTGTGGTATGTTAAAGGAGCTTGTCAGATGATTTTCCTTCATTACCATATTGGGTTGTCTTGTCCTTGCGCCTCATGCTTGCTGTGATGAGGAGGTTGTGATGAGTGAGGTGGATGTTATGGTGAAGTGACGTAGTTGGTGATGGAGGGTGGTTGGTGAGTTAGGGTCGTTAGGGAGATTGGTAGGTGAGTTAGGATCGTTAGGGAGATTGATTGGTGAGTTAGGGTGGTTAGGGAAGAGGCATATGGCTGACATGTTCTATGGGATAGTAATGTTCTGCTAACAATGCTGTGATAGTTTACTAGACTAGTGTTGGTGTGTTCGTGATGTGATGACACGAAGTTACAATGGTGTTGCAACAATGGGTTTGGGGGTTACGTTATGGTGTGCGTGTGGAAACTCCTCATTACCACGAGTGCTCCTGGAATCTACTACCCAGCGACATCACGTACTCCATAACTGTGGCATTAATACCACTGGGACCATTGTAGCGAGCCACGTCGGCCCGGATTGTCAAGTGGCACTCTCTTGAATATACATTTAAAACTATTTTGGGGATTTACCTCAGAAACTAAAATCTGTATTGTCTGGCGGAGAGGAAGAGTATGCACACTCCAAATTTCGTGCGTCATTTGGAATTTCAATTCGCTATCCCGGCGCGCAAAATGTTTTGAATATATGATATCTCGTTTACAAATGCTTCCTCAGCACGTCTGAGTTTCTGAGAGACTACTGATTTAGTGTCGAGTTTAAGGGCTATCAACCTCTAGGGAATTATTAAGACAAAGTTGTAAGGTAACTATAAAAAACTTTCTGAGCCAGTATGGCCTTGCACCACTTGGAAGGAATGTGAGGGCAAAATGTGTCATGGAACGATCCAACGACTTTAAACCATCGGATCATTTTCGATCTAGAAGTAGTAAAAAGTTTAAAGCAATACAAAAAGAAATCACTGACAATAAAGACGGTAGAAAGGATGATAAAGAAGATAGAAAATGTAAACTGGAGATGAGAGTAGAGGGCGCCAGGAGGCATCTGCTCCAGCTTTCCATACTGCTGCTGCGTGCCTTTAGCGAAGATTACTTTAGCAATGAGCGAAGAAACACATTCCAGCTAGAGGCGCTAAGACTCCCCAGTTGGTGCCAAGGTATCCGAAAGAATATATGTGAAATGCAAGACATGGATAATGTTTTAAAATTCTTAATTCCGATTTAGTTTTCGTCATGACATGGTGCTAAATAGCCTTCCCGGTTTGGTGCCTTCTTTTGATAATTACTTTCGTATTGACAAATACATCACTAAGTCCTGAATGAAGGGAAAGTAACCATTGATAAGAGAAATCATATTAGCTAAGTCACATTGTAGGGTCTCGCTGTTCAGTTGGCTTCGTTCTCGCATCCCGATCGGTGATCCCGGGTTCGATTCCGGACAGCGACATAAATGGTTGGGTACGTTTCCTTTCACCTAATGCACCGGTTCATTTAGCAGTATATAAGTATCCGGAAGTTAGTGTGCGGTTGCCTCCTTGGGAGCGTTAGTAGTTCGACCTCTGTGAAAGAAAACTAAATTAATTGATATATTAATTGGCAATTCAGAGGCGGGACCCAAAAACAGGAGCTCAACTCTCACAAACACGCATAAGACGAGTATTACTCAGCCTTACTATGCTCATCTTTGAGCCCAAATATGCTCCTCTACTTTCTTTTATACGATTCACAGACGGCCAGCTCCTCTCGGCGCATAATGGGGGTCTCTCTTCCACATAATCCCCATGTTTATTGGCCCATTTTCATCCGTTATCCTGCCTGCCTGCCTGCCTGCCTGCCTGCCTGCCTGCCTGCCTGCCTGCCTGCCTGCCTGCCTGCCACTGCCTCACATCTAGAGGGCAGGGAGATGTGGAGCTGTCTTCCCCTTCCACTCTCTCTCCTTCTCCACCTCCCTCTCCACCTTACGCTTTATCTCCATGTTTGTTTATCTGTCTCTCATTTTTTGTATTCCCATTTTCTGTATTCTGGCTTTCTGAGTGTCTCTCTCTCTCTCTCTCTCTCTCTCTCTCTCTCTCTCTCTCTCTCTCTCTCTCTCTCTCTCTCTCTCTCTCTCTCTCTCTCTCTCATATTTCATTGCGACTATTTAAGGCTAAAGTTTGCAACATTTTAAAGGCCAACCATTTGGATACTATTGCAAAACATTAGAGACATGTTTGTATTTTTAAAATGCGCGCGTAATATCCATGCTGAGCGCAGCACACACCAGATCAACGCCTGGAGGGTTATGTATTGATAATATAGTAAAGTATTATTAATAATGCTTGTTGACTGTGTCACAATAGCATGATGGAAACGTTGTTAAACATATGAGAATATTACTGTTGATTTTTAGACAATGTTTTTCTTCCAAGTTGATAGTTTTGTTTTCATTCCCAAGATCTTTATATTTTAGTACAAAAATATATATTGTATTGTATTACAGTATTATATGTTTATATATATATATATATATATATATATATATATATATATATATATATATATATATATATATATATATATATATATATAATTTTCTCTGTTATGCTGAGAACTAATAGCTCACATCTTTTTATCTTTCACAGTAACTTATCGATACTGCTCACAGTAATAAATTATTTAGGCAGAAATGATGTACGTTGTAGTTGTAACTTAGCATATCCTTGAGATTTGCAGCGTCTTTGTGTTATTACCTAAGTTCAGCCTTGAAGAAGCTCCCCATTGGTTATCTTTGTTGCTTCACAACAAAATCCAGCCTTGTTTCATAGCTTTTGTAGGTATCAAATTTCGTCTAGGAAACATACTCTCCGATGCCAACACGCAGGCCTTTATACAGTGCTCAAAAATGCTATTTAGAGAGTTGTATGCTTTCTTTATTTGCGTATGTGTGTGGATGTATAACTCTACAAATGTTTGTATATGTATATGCATGCACGGATATGAACTTGTACATGTGTCTGATAGTAAATGCTTTATCTTGACGTTCAGAAAACTTAACCATCTTTCTCTCCCACAGGTAAGTGGCGAGGGTCACCTTGTGGTACGGATCTCACAGCAAACCTGGCAGTGACAGGTAGAGTATGACGTCCATCCTCTTTCCTAACGATTCGAAAGTTTTCACGCGGAAATCATATCATGAAATATTGTTTCCTGCAGCGAGATTGGAAAATAAAGATGAGATCAGGAGAGTAAATAAGAGCACAGTGAGTAGAGAGAGAGGAGCTGAGGCTGGCTCAGGTATACTGCTGAATGCTGCAGGTTCCTGGTGAGATTGAGGCATGGAGCTAAGCCTTTCAGGCTGTATTAAAGTCATATTATTTGTATCTACTTTACGGGCTATTCATGCCCGTGCCACCTCTTGAGTGGCTTAATCTTTATCAATCTTCGTATCCATTGTGGCCCCGGGAGAACGAGACGAATTGGGATAGAAATGGATTGAAGAAGAGATAGAAGGTGTGGAGATAACACTACCCGGTCCGGAATGACCCGACATCATTCCATCAAACAACCCGGTGAACGGGTTGACCAAGTCGACCCGTTCACCGGATGTTCCCGTACACCGCCGGGTATTCCATCTAGTATAATATAAATATAAGTGACATAAAATATAAATATTCTCTGTTCATCTGCACGTTAACTTCATGCTCGCAATGCACCTCAGTTAAAAGCAGAATGCCTCGCTTGGAAAGGAAAAATAAGTATGGTTCAAACAGCATTGATTATGATAAAGGTGTTTGTGTGTGTGTGTGCGTGTGTGTGCGTGTGTGTGTGTGTGTGTGTGTGTGTGTATCAATGTGTATGTGTGTGTGTGTGTCAATGTGTATGTGTGTGTGTGTGTGTGTGTGTGTGTGTGTGCGTGTGTGTGTGTGTGTGTGTGTGTGTGTGTGTGTGTGTGTATCAAAGTGTGTGTGCGTGCCAGATTTGCAACATTCTAAGTAACAGTAAGGACACTAAACGTCGATAGAAAGTATTCGTGAATGTGGCGCCCAATTCCGTTTAAATTGGCGAGAGCGCTGGTGAAGGCGCGTGTTTGTGTTGGGTCGTCCGAATATATATGAATGATGCAGGTGGTCGCTTTTGTGCTGCGTCATTGTCATTCACAGAAAAAAAATTGACGCAGTACTTTTTTTTTTTAGAAACTTATACATATATGTATGTTTACATATTTATGCAAATATCAATAAATGTATGTATATATATATATGTATGTATTATGATAAAAAAGGATGAACGCGCGGACCATAAATGACTCAGAACTCGTTTCATCTCGACCAGGATTCAAACCCGTGATCGCCCAGGACCTCCCACAAACGTACAGGATATTCTAACCACCTCATAAATTATCGTCTAATCGATCATTGTTGAGGTGATTCGAATCCTGGTCGGGGTCAAACGAGAACAGAAAAAATAAACTTCACAGGGAAATAACAGATCAACACACGAACACATTCTCACGTTACTCACATATGTTCTCACTGGTCACGCAATATGGAGGCGTCTGAAGGAAGGGGGACGAGATGAATTACCATCACCTACTATCTTACCATCACCACCAACACACACAGGGCTGATGGCCACGATTTGGTATAGTTTAGAAAGACAAGAGTCGACGTCTCGTGTTGACCAGACCACACACTAGAAGGTGAAAGGACGACGACGTTTCGGTCCGTCCTGAACCATTCCCAAGTCGACGTCTAGTGGTTTGTGTCTTAGACTTCTGACGAGGCCTCAGGAGCAGACTTGATGGTCAATTCCGTATTGCTATAAGGCGTTTGAGATGGTCTGGAGGTCCGGCTTGCAGAGTGTATGGGGTCTGAAGTCAGCTGGTCCTTCTCAAAGGTGTGGGGTGTCTACTGACGGAGACGCGCTCACCCATTCCTTCCCCCATCCCGGCCCATCCTAAAGCCTTCTCCTGATCCCTTTCAAGTGCTATATAGTCGTAATGGCTCGACACTTTCTCATAATAGTTCCCTTCTCGACTCTGACCTTACATTAATTCATCGCTCTTTGAATTAACCCAATAATGAACAAAAAAATATATTTTGTTATTATTTTTTCTTTGGTACGTTTAACGAGGGAACTTTTTTTTTACTCAGCTCAATTTAATATCCCGTCTTCGTTCTCCTAAAATTAATAAAAGTGTTCGTAACATTGATAAATAAATATTTGATGGATATTCATTGTTTTAATTTTTGTTTTTTCTCTTCAGCGTTAAGGCTTGTATTGACTACTGTGCCATAAAATCATGCATCTCAAGGAATTAATTAATGGTAATGACATGGGAATTTTGTGCGCGAGTAAATTCTTAATCTTGGGGCGTCGTGATCGTGTGTTGGATCATCACTCAGGCGGCATGCTTCCCTCAAGGCCACAGCTGGCTCTCAACCACCACCACCAGCTGCTGCTGCTCCTCTACCACCAACACCACTAGCTACCATCACAACCACCAATCCCAGCACCACCACCGTCACTATCACCACCACCACCTACCGTCACTACCTCCACACCGAGCACCACCACCTACCATCACTACCACACCGAGCACCACCACCACCACCACCACACCGAGCACCACTATCTACCACCACCATCACCAGCAGACGCACAATCTGGTGATGGTGGAAAGATTAGAAAGAAGCATTTCAATCTTCAACACTTTTTTTTGGTTTAACATTGTAATTTTAACCCAAGGTCAAGCACCGGAATTTGGGGAAATATTCAGTGATGTTTCACAAATAAATTGAAGTGGAACCTCCACAAGAACCTCTGAACCAGGACCTCTTAGGGTCCGCATCCATTAGTTTATGGGAGATCCTCTTGCCTGTGGCGGGCCTGGAGGCACGTGAGTGGGTTTAAGGGAGGTTCCTGAGTGCCTTAAGGTAGGAAGGAGAGAGAGAGCGTGTAGAGGAGATGAGGTAGTGGCGTTAACGACTTCCCTAGAGAAGAAAAACAGAACAAACGTGACGAAAATAGACGCACAAGATACGACTGCCGCTCCCAGCTTCGTCCAAATAAGTTAGAAGAAATAAGGAAAAACAAGAATTCAATCACTTATATAAATTGCTATGGTTAGCAATATCATGAAAACTAATATTTAACTTAAATGAACATAGGATTGAACTCAAACCTGTGAAATCCGAAGCCTTTGTTCTATCAACCTGGCAAGCTTGTTCACAATAAGCATGGCCTCTGAAAGTACCCTTTATTCGGTCTGAAATGTTAAACTCTTACCGAAATTATCTTGATTGTTTCAAGCGTAGGCTAGACCTATAATTGAATGAGTTTGCTTGGATATAAAGAAGATCTGCTTCGTCTGCCCAATAGGCCTTCTGCAGTTACATTAACTATTACGTTCTTATGTGATTGTGAGTTCGCACTCCTGCGAGAGCTTCGTGTAGATTTGTCTCGCAAAACTGCGAATTCTGGGAGTATTTCTGCGCGCTGACGTGAGGCTCTTTAATCCTTCCAGGATGCATCTCTAGCAATCTTTCTATTCCTCAGTTACAAACCATCTTCAGACTGACCCATTTTCCATGCACCGTATAAAACATACGCACACGCACGCACGCACGCGCGGGCACACACACACGCACGCGCGCGCGCGCAGACACACACTTTCTCTTGTTTTAGAGATATATAGAAAAAGTTTGAAGTTATATAGAAGTTATATAGAAGTTAGAAAAATATATGTAGTAGATACTATAGAGGAAAAATAGGCCGGGAGACATCACATTAAATCCTACACGGTTAGAAAGGCGGTGCCCAAGAATTAACGACTTGATCCTGCCAGCACAAATGGTAAATACACACACACAGGTAACTAGGTGGGCCCACACGCTGTCTGGAAATGCACCAGAGATGACATTTTCCATGCGGGAGGAGAATTCCAAAGTCAGTTCCAGGAATCATATCCTGGAAGCCTGGGATCAAATTGTTGAGTCTTCGTGTGTCCAGGATGTCTCGGCTGGCCTACAGGCCAACACATTGACCGCTGCTGGAAATTTCTTGGAGCACTGACGAAAAATTTACACCACGAGAAGCCCAGTAAGCAACTTTCACCAGTATAACGCTAACTTATATGTGTGGGTTTTGAGATTATATATATATATATATATATATATATATATATATATATATATATATATATATATATATATATATATATATATATATATATACGGCCGGTATGGCCAGCTCTGTCAAAGAACAGAAGGATGGCATGCAAGACACAGCGAGGTAAATTACATTATAAGGAGGAGTCTTACCAAAGCTGGTTGTCCAGCAGAGAGAGAACCTCGTTTCCTAATGCCCCCGCAACTCTGACGAGCCTGTTGGTAGCCCAGATGGGATCACGGTGAACCCCTGGAAGAATGGTAGACAGTTGGTTTGGGACTACACTTGCGTTTCAACTTTAGCCAACACCTATGTTGACTTCAGTGCTACACAAGCAGGAGGTGCTGCCAATCACCGGGAAGCAGCCAAGTCTCGTAAATACAAAAATCTTGATCACCACTACAATTTTGTCCCTGCAAAAATGTTGTTCTTAAGCTGAGAACCTATATTTCATAAAAAAAAATCCTATAATTCTACTAGATGCTTTCCCAAAAAATGATATGCACACTTTTAAATTCTTGAGCAAAAATTTTGGACAAAACGTACGAATTCATTTCTTAGTGGAATCATGTACAACTGAACCAAAAATTCCGAGGAAATCTTGTAAATTCCTTTCCTGAAATTACCTACAAATCCTAGCGTGTCTGAAACATAAAATATTATCCCGCTGGGGTTCTTGCAAATAGTTCTCTAATGAACTGAGGTACATTGGCAGCTGTATATTCCTGAATATCTTGGAAACTTTTACAGCTCTTACTTATTTAAATCTTCTGGCGCTTGATATATATTTGCGTTTGGATTCAGATGGAATCTGAGAGTTTTATCCCCCGTGTTCCAGGCGGCGTACCCTTCCCTACGCACTGTTAAGTATTTACAACACGTCAACCATGGCCACCATACACTAGCCAGTGTCGACTCTGCACCATCAACGATCCACCATCACTTTAACACCATAAACATTAACAATTCGTTATTCATATTCCCCTGGAGTCTTTCACTATTCATCTTCTGTTCACGGTCCATCACGTCCCGTTCACCATCTTGTGGCTAAACGCTGTATTCACCGTCCGCCAGCCTTCGCCTGCAGCAGGACATTTAGCAGCCGGTGTTCAACGCCCATTGTTCAACTCTGAACATAGTTGCTGGTTGACCAGACCACACACTAGAAGGTGAAGTGACGACGACGTTTCGGTCCGTCCTGAACCATTCTCAAGTCGATTGTGAATGCACAATCGACTTAAGAATGGTCCAGAACGGACCGAAACGTCGTCGTCCCTTCACCTTCTAGTGTGTGGTCTGGTCAACATTCTTTAGTCACGTTATTGTGACTCATCGCCTGCATAGTTGCTCGTCTCTTATGTGTGGACCCTTCTGTGCCTGGTTCGATCATTAACACGTGTATTAGTTTTATAAACACTCGCTCTCTCCCAGTGGTGATTCGAACCCGCGACCCGACAGTGTTCGTCCACCACGAACCGCTTCTGCTCCACCCCTCAGCCACAACTCACGACAGACAACGGTCATTGCATGGTCTGGGGAAGAGAAGGAACAACGTTCTCTCGGAAGCTCTTATATTTTGCCGGCCAGCGTGGCCCAGGAGCAGCGCGCACTGGTTAATGGTTTTTCAAAACCCATTTGTTGTCGAGCATTTCCCAAGAGAAAACACATCCACATTCTCGAGGTTCGTGCGTACACAAACACGTATTTAGATTTATGAGTACGCGAGCACACATAAACACACACTCACACACACACGCACCCACACACAAACACACACTCACACACACACGCACCCACACACACACGCGCACAAGGGGACACAGGTGGAACTTGAGTACCCAAATGAGCTATATAGATATTAGAAAGATTTTTTTTTAGTTTCAGAGTAGTTTATAAATGGAATGCATTAGGAAGTGATGTGGCGGAAGTTGACTCCATTCGCAGTTTTAAGAGTAGATATGATAGAGCCCAGTAGGCTCAGGAATCTGTACACCAGTTGATTGACGGTTGTGAGACGGGACCAAAGAGCCGAAGCAAGCACAACTACGTGAGTACACACAAACACACAAACACACACACACACACACACACACACACACACACACACACACACACACACACACACACACACACACACACACACACAATGGCGGCTGGCTGGCTGAGTGTGCAGCGCTCTAGACTCGTGGACCTAGGGACCAGAGTTCGATCCCGGCAGCCGGCGGAAAAACAAATGGGCAGAGTTTCCTTCACCTTGATGCTCCTGATACCTAGCAGTAAATAGGTACCTGGGAGTTAGGCAGCTGCTATGGGCTGCGTGTGTGTGTATGTGTGTGAAAAACTAGTTAATAGTAACAGTTGATTGATTGACAGTTGAGAGGCAGGCCGAAAGAGCAGAGCTCAATCCCCGCAAAGACAACTAGGTGAATACACACAGATAATCAATCTGGGGCAGAGAGAACAATTAGTAACTGAGAACTACAGCAGTTTTCAACACAAATGGAACAGAACTATATCTAGACAGGTGTAATGTATAACTCTAATGAATAACTAACATATTTGTAACAAATCAAGTGATCTAAACACAATAAAGCTGGACACAAACCAATTGAAAAAATTGAATTTGAATAACTAGAAGAGTAGTAACCTGGGATAATGGTAACTGACAAACGAGAAGCGTCAGTAACTTAGAAGAGTTCCGATAGATGGAGTGAATAGGTGACATTTCCATTAACCTCTGTTCAAGGACCCATCCTAATGGCTAATGCCTGTAAATTAAATTACCTAAAGAAATGTATTTGTTGATCTCAATGTTTGAAAACGACAAGTAGCTAGTGGCAATGATTAACACAGAGATGGGTTTAAAACACAATGTTAGATTAAGGAGACCAGGAGGGAACATTATAGTTGAAATGGGGAGCAATTCTCAGCTGCATAAAAGGTTCTAAGAGACAAATTTGTAGAATATGGACAAGTATGCAGCTCCAGCACGGATTCTGAACAGATTCTGAACAGATTCTGAACTGCAAAAACAGATTTGCGTACATTGAGGTATGGTTCCTTAGTTCATCCTCGCAGCTATCAGTCGGCCAAATTAATTGAACACTAACAAAATGTGTTCAAATTTGTCACTGTGCTTCTTCATTACTATTACATAGGAGTTCTTGCGAGGTACTGTTTACTCATTTGGATAACATAGAGTTCCATTGTCTGTGTCCTTTTCATGTCAGAGAGTATCATTTTCTTGTCGATTTACTTGCGAAACCTGTACATCGTAACCATGTCACCTCTGCTTTTATCCCCTCGTCTATTTATCTACAAATCGACGTATAATTTTATGAAAATTTAAATGTGTATTTGCGCTGAATATCACAATGTCTCTAAACTTTTTCACGAAAGCTGGTGATGATATATAATCCACATTAATATATTCACGGTCTATTTTCCTTAACAACTTGTTAGTTCATAGCTTAATAGATTATGTATTATCGCTATATAGACAGTCTTATAACATTGTACCCATAATGCCTGAATTTCTCGATAACTAGTTTGCAGTCTCCGTGGTGTAGTGGTAAGACACTCGCCTGGCGTTCCGCGAGCGCTATGTCATGGGTTCGTATCCTGGCCGGGGAGGATTTACTGGGCGCAATTCCTTAACTGTAGCCTCTGTTTAACGCAACAGTAAAATGTGTCTTTTATGAAAAAAACGATTCTTCGCGGCAGGGGATCGTATTCCAGGGACCATAGGATTAAGGACTTGCCCGAAACGCTACGCGTACTAGTGGCTGTACAAGAATGTAACAACTCTTGTATATATCTCAAAAAAACAGATTGATGCTATTATAACCATGAGACACCTAGACTAAAACTCATATATATATTTTTTTTCAATCCCAATTACAGCACCGTTACAGCCTACTAATTAATGCTAACAATGTAGAGTGTAATTATTTTGTAAATAACATTCTGTTACAGGTCGTTCTTGATTAAGCGACAAGCATTGTGTTTTTTGGGTGTAAACTATGGTTTCGCTCGGGCTGACGGGGGTGAAATTGGCCGATAGTTAGGGGAAAGTCCTTAATGTTTCGTGTGGTATGGATAATTACCTGACGCTTGAATGGGTAGAACCACCGAGAGAAAGTGAGTGAGAGAGAGAGAGAGAGAGAGAGAGAGAGAGAGAGAGAGAGAGAGAGAGAGAGAGACAGGAAGAGAGACTGTGATACAGAGATCATGGATACCTGAGCGTGACAATGGGAGAATAAGCGAGAGTAGAAGAGAGAGTGAAAATGAGTGAGAGAAAAATTGTGTGTGAATATGAGAGAGCGTCAAAAGACAGGAAGGAAAAGAGGCGATAATGAACCGACTGAACTTGGAATGGTTTTCACTTGAACGAGGTGATTGAGAGGTGCCAACTGTCTCGGTTTAAAGGTTGTTAATCTGCTCTCGTGTGCTCTGAAACCTATTTAACCTCTCCTCACCCCTTTTTCATTTTTGTCTACAGTGTTCTTCATCAAAATATCTTAATATACCTACTTAAAACATCCAATTTATATATATAAATATCCAATGATTTGCCATAAGACTGATGTGAGAGTGTGAGGAAGTTTGAGTATGGTAATTGACTAAAAGAGATGGACCTCACATTTGCTGAAACATGAAGAGCCAATTGGTACCTAATTGGGACCTAATTAGGACACGATACATTCGTTGACATGGGCAAACATACATATACACTCACACACACAAACACATACATATACACACAAATACACACACATACGCAAACCAAATAATACAAAGACACGCAGGCATAAATAAAAAATCACTTATAAAAAGATGGTCCAACGCTCATTTAAACGGGCACAAATTTTTCCACTCACATATTCCGATAATATATAAGGGGTTTCCACCTCTGGTTGCGTTTGTAGGAATGCTTGACCTCGAAGAAGACGATATGTAGCATTCCGGGGGAGCCTTACTTACCCTTGCTAACCCGCTTACACTCACGTAATGTCTTCTCCTACCACCCCTTATATTTTTGTATATATATTTATATTTATATATATATAAGATATACTCACACACAAACAAATGTATATATATATCTATATATATATATATATATATATATATATATATATATATATATATATATATATATATATATATATATATATATATATATATATAATATATATATATATATATATATATATATATATATAATATATATATATATATATATATATATATATATATAATATATATATATATATATATATATATATATATATATATATATATATATATATATATATATATATGTCGTACCTAGTAGCCAGAACTCACTTCTCAGCCTACTATGCAAGGCCCGATTTGCCTAATAAGCCAAGTTTTCATGAATTAATGTTTTTTCGTCTACCTAACCTACCTAACCTAACCTAGCTTTTTTTGGCTACCTAACCTAACCTTACCTATATATATAGGTTAGGTTAGGTTAGGTAGGGTTGGTTAGGTTCGGTCATATATCTACGTTAATTTTAACTCCAATAAAAAAAAATTGACCTCATACATAGTGAAAAGGGTAGCTTTATCATTTCATAAGAAAAAAATTATAGTAAATATATTAATTCAGGAAAACTTGGCTTATTAGGCAAATCGGGCCTTGAATAGTAGGCTGAGAAGTGAGTTCTGGCTATTAGGTACGACATATATATATATATATATATATATATATATATATATATATATATATATATATATATATATATATATATATATATATATATATAATATATATATATATATATCGTGAGTGAGGTGAAGCAGAAACACTCACAGGTAACGCAACATATCCCTCCTCCGGGAGCAGCAACAGTTTTATTGAGCAAGCAGCGGCAGAAGCGATATCTATGGCGTTGTATTTTGTGTGGTGGAGACAGGTGTTGTGGTGGTGGGTTGTGTCAGAGATGGAGCTGCTCCCGCGTCTGTGTGTGTTCTTACCTAACAGTTCTTGCCTACCAGAGTTTCCAGACCGAGATTTAGCTCCTGCGTCCCACTTTTCCAACGTCAGTTAGCTAATGATATGCTCCCAACACCCCTTTGTTCCTTGGTAGATCATGATTGATCTGTTAAAACTATGGATGGATGAGGGGCTATGCTATTTCCTCATCTAGTTCGGTCAACTTGCTTAAGGCTCAGATAAGCAAGTTGCTTAATGCTTATTATTCTTTATCAACTATGGGTGGATCATACAAGAGTGGACTGTTGTAACCCAGAAAAGTTCAATATTTTGTACAGTTTGAATAGCACAAGGAGCATGCCAAAACGTGGAACAGTAACTATACACCCGGATGTTCTCTAGACCTAAATAAGCAATCTTAGGTTCAATATATGGCATCTTAAACTTTATTTAATACGTATATATACTATATTTGACCTTGAACAATTTAGTCTTTTAGTTACTTTTAGTGCTGACTCCAAAATTAAAAGTACAAAACGTGTATTTTTCGTTATGGCTGCAACAGTCTATTTTCGTACGTTCCAGCCATAGCCGCTACAAACACTATCATTTTTAGGTTAAGGGTAATAATTATGTCTGAGCTGCGTGCTTAGCTTCTACGTATGTCTTCTTCTTACGCCGCAGCTTAAAGGTCGTATTTCATTGATTTCCTAATTATTTGGTCTATGTGGATTATGTTCCATCTACTTCCCCTTGTTCCGTCATTTGTCTCAGTTCCCTCAGAGTATACTCTTTACCCAGTGGGCAAAACATGCTAGAGTTACGTTTAATAATCATATCAACGGTGATTCATTGTTACATTAACGTTATATGCCCAGAATTGCCCGGGTGAAATGCTCTTTTTCTTCAGTTCCTGAACTGGTCAAGCAACAAAGGATTTTACTTTACCATTCTTCGTTTAAACCACAATCCTCTACAAGGCTTAAACGTAGTCTTGTCTCCCCCCTGTAACGACGCAAGCTGGAGGGATATTTTTCCTTCGTTTACATTTGAACTTTTGCCTTCCGTGTCCTCGTGCCCTTTCTTCATTCTTTCACATTCCCTTACTTTCTGGTTTCACCTGTTCCACGCTGCTGCTGGTGCATACTCTAGTCATGAATTGACTTACACTGTATAAAATGTTTCATAAGGTGTCTTGTCTAGGTTCCTGTAGAGTGTCTTGGTGTGTGTCAGTTTAGTGCATGCTGAAGAGACTATTTTAAGAGGTTTCTGTGGAAGGTTGGTGTCATGTTTACTTTCATATGCTAATCTCTCCATGATCCTTGTTAGATTCTTTTTAATTATATATGTTAATCTAGCATCCCTTTTTCTGTTTTCATTCTCTTAACTTAATGTTTGTAAGTGTAATGTGTGTATGTGAAAGTTTGTGTTTCATGGTGTGTGTGCGTGTGTGTGTGTATTCACCCAGTTGTGCTTGCGGGGGTTGAGCTCTGCTCTTTCGGCCCACCTCTCAATTGTCAATCAATCAATTGTTACTAACTACTTCCCCTCCGTTCCCCCACAAACACACACACCCCCCAGGAAGCAGCCCGTAACAGCTGTCTTAACTCCCAGGTACCTATTTACTGCTAGGTAACAGCAGCAAATTTAAAAGAAACGTCAGGGTGAAAGAAACTGTGTGTGTGTGTGTGTGTGTGTGTGTGTGTGTGTGTGTGTGTGTGTGTGTGTGTGTGTGTGTGTGGGAAAGTGATAACCTAAAGTGTTAAGAATGCATATTTTGATAACATGTCTTGCCTACAACTTAAAATTGTAGCTCAAAATCTACCTGCTAAATCATGAGTAAATTTCCCAAACACAAGTAAACAAATTTCACAAAGTCATGCAAAATATTCGATAATAATATTAGTTCAAACCACCAACATCAAACACTTGATAATTATATATATGCATTCAATCATATTTTACATTTTTGGTTTGCATTACCAATACTTATTAACAAAAAACAGTTCTGATAATTAATTGGCTAACCTTCGAAAGGTCACTTGAGGAAAACAATTCAAATTGTGTGAAGGTCATGTCTCATTAGAATATTTAATTTAATTGAGAGAAAATGTAGAGTATTGGTTTCCTAATCCTACATTGAAATAAAAATACTTTACAAACCACTCAAATTTGTTTATAAATTTAATAAAATAGATGAAATCTGCAAATATTCTAAATGTTTCGCAGTATCATAGAATTTTACAAAAAATTGGACGTTGAGAATCTTGAAAGCCACATTCATTATATCTTAAATACTTCATTATCGTCATTAAAGGTAATAAAAATAATGCAGACTAAAATACACTTTCGTGTGACAAACGCATTAGGGTGTAATCTAAACTAGCCATTTAAGAATAACAGCGTTGGTTTATAAGTTTAAATCAGAATGTCTCAGCCGAAATTTGATTTTAATCTGCGTTTTAACTTTTTGGTCCAAAGTTAGATTTACTTTCAGGACAAAAACCAGGTGAGAACGACCCAACGAGCCCCTCAACTTTAAATGTCAATGATGGAGCCTTAGAAGATGTTTGAGTCAAGATTGAGTTCAGGAAAACTTTTCTTGTATGAAGAATATGTCTCCCAAAAGTAATATATAAATGCTGTTTTTATTTTGTTTTCAACTGACCGCTTCTGGGCAGGAATTAAAGAATTGAAAATCACAATAATTAGCGTAGAAAATATGGAGGTAAAAAAATTAATTCCGCGTGAAGATCAGGAACCTTTTTACTTAAGTGTAAAGTGACTTCAGAAAGTCTGAGACCCGGAGCTTCACAAAGCGTTGAGTGAAGGTTTACTGAGCTATGTGAGATGTTGAGTGAAGGTTTACAGAGCTATGTGAGGTGTTGAGTGAAGGTTTACTGAGCTACGTGAGGTGTTGAGTGAAGGTTTACAGAGCTATGTGAGGTGTTGAGTGAAGGTTTACTGAGCTATGTGAGATGTTGAGTGAAGGTTTACTGAGCTATGTGAGGTATTGAGTGAAGGTTTACTGAGCTATGTGAGGTGTTGAGTGAAGGTTTACAGAGCTATGTGAGGTGTTGAGTGAAGGTTTACTGAGCTACGTGAGATGTTAAGCCATTAACATTCGTATTCAAACACATACGCAAACATGTGCACATACATTCCCCAGCAACACAAATCTGGCACACCATATAGAGTCTCACGAAATGATGCCACACCTAAGCAGTATAGTGTTCCACGAAATGATGCCACACCTAGCAGTATAGAGTCCCACGAAATCATGCCACACCAAGCAGTATAGTGTTCCACGAAATCATGCCACACCTAGCAGTATAGTGTTCCACGAAATCATGCCCTGTTCTGTACCTGCCAGAAGACGTGTTACAGCTACTGTGTCTCTCCATTTACGTTGCAATTTCAGAATTAGATTAGAGGTCGAGCACGTAATTCCAAGAAAACGCGACATTTAGTCTGGGTCGCATCCCACGAGGGTACGCAGAGCACATTACGCTCTAATTATGTACAGGAAGGAATTAACACACTTGCAAATGTGCAAGAGTGGAAGCTGTAGTCGCAGGGGTAGATCCGGCAGGAGCAGCAATATGAGTGGCTGCTGACGGAGCAGCAACAGTGGTAGCTGGAGTAGCAGCAGCAACAGCAGGAGCAGCATCAATGGCAACGGAAGATAGAAGCATCACCACTACCACCACCACCACCACCACAACCACAAACCACCACTATAAACACTACCTTCCCCACCGTCTCCACAACCAACATCTTCACCAACTCCGTAACCACAGCTACTGCAATCACAACTTTCACTGTAATTACAACCCCCACAGCAACAAAGACTTTCACTGCCAACATCACTAACCATCCTAGAGATGTATCAGAAACATGTGTTGCTCAAAATAAAAAAGGGTGAAAAAAAGAGGAAATTAAAGGAGAATTTCTCTTCCTCTTTCCCTTATTTCCCTCACTGCCTACCTGTCTCTCTATCTCTGTCTCTGTATCTGTCTGTCTCTCGTTGTCTGTCTGTCTCTCTCTCATTGTAATTACTCTTGGCACTATTTCCCTTGTCTCAGTGACCTCGGAGACGGGACAGTCCGCCATGCTGATCCCAGCGGTAGTGTGAGGCTTCACTCCCTCCAGTGTCGTCAGGAGATAAGAACAAATCTCTCTCCCTGAAGGTACAGTCTGCTAGATAACTCAGATTCATCGCTAATTCTGATGACAACTGCATGACCATTATCGGCTCGGTCACCACTGATGGAACACTTTTCACTAGGCACAGGAAGAATGAAAATTTTATTGGGAAAAGTGATTTTTTTATATATTGAATGTCGTGTATAGTGGCTGTTGTTATACATATATTTTAGAGTCATCGTTATGTGAGTTAATTTATGTCATATTTTGTGATGCAAATAATACATTTGGACTATTGCATGCGCATTCATGAGCGCTTAACATGTTGGGTGTTTTGAGCTTACAGTTTCAAAGCCACGCATTTTGAACTATTAGAAATTGAATTTGTGACTGTGTACTCGTTTCTCCATAATGTTTGAATTTATGATTGTGTATGTACTTAGTCTCAATCACGTCATCTAATCCTAATCATTTATTTGTAACTTTTATGCTAAATAAGTATTTTGTTTACGTCTCAATGTTATTAGTTTTAATATTTACATGTTTAACTCCTGTTCCGATAATTCTCCACTTTGAAAATTGGTTCTAAGTCTTCTTTGAATATTTCTCTTAAAATCTTATATCTCGCTGTCATGTCCCTATCCAGATGTAAGCCAGTTCGGCAAATTCTTTCAACATTATTCTGCCTTGATTACTGATACTTTATGCAGAGAATTCCATTATCATTCTTGGGTGTTTGGTCTCGCCTACTGTATCTATTCTTTGTTTTCTCCTTCATCTAATATATAAGTTTATTAGTCCGCTAGTGTTATTGCTCTAACGGCCAGTTTACGTTGGCTGTTAATTAAATTACATAAAAAGAAAGCACAAATAGATAATACTTTTAATGTCAATTAAATTATGTGATTTGTAATCACTCAGGTATTATTTTGAAGTGATTTCGAACTCTTTATCCATTATATAAGATGTTCTTTAACCCTTTGGGTAGATTTATAATGGTATCTTTTTTGCAATCCTATGTGTAAGTTTATTCAATCACGTGTTTTTGGAACTTTAAGAGTAATGCAAGTTCTACATGTCTGGCGCCTGCTCTTCTACAGTGATCAAGCTTATTGTTGTTTCTTATTGTTGGACGTCGACAGGAGCTCGCTGAACTTAACTGACGCCTCCTCCTACTTTCTCCTTTTCCATCTACTTCCCTCTTCTCCACCATTTCCCCTTATCATGTTAAAGACAGACAATCTTCCTTAAACCTCCAAGATGGGTCCGTAAGAGAGCCTGACATGGCACACAAAATCAGCCTTTATGAGCAATACACATAAGGTTTGTATTCCCAAAATAGCTATTATCTCTCTCCCTCTCTCTCTCTCTTTCTCTCTCTCTTTCTCTCTGGCTGTTAGCTGCCTCTTCATATAATTCGGTGGATGCCTTACATATTTGTCTTTGTGTGCTGGGGGTACGGGGTGAGGGGGGGGGGATTTTATTATGATCGTTTGGGAATGCACTTGATTAAAAAACTGACATAATGTTAATGTTGTCATTTTGGCCCCCCTTCAGTCTTGATTTATCTCCCTGGGTACATTTTTCAGGGAGAAGAGTCTTGGATTATGTGACGTAGATGCATCCATAGGGATTTCATCGAGTAAATTAGTGTTTTCTGTTGCTGGATGCTTGAGTGAGCAGTGTTATGTATTGGCTGGTGAAAGTGGTAGGAATGGTGGTGATGGTGGTGATGGTGATGGTGGTGGTGGTGATGATGGTGGTGGTGGTACAGCTGGCTGGGATGGTTTTGAAACTAGTGGTGGTGGTGATGGTGTTGGTGGTGGTGATGATGGTGGTGGTGGTACAGCTGGCTGGGATGGTTTTGAAACTAGTGGTGGTGGTGATGGTGTTGGTGGTGGTGATGATGGTGGTGGTGGTACAGCTGGCTGGGATGGTTTTGAAACTAGTGGTGGTGGTGATGGTGTTGGTGGTGGTGGTGATGATGGTGGTGGTGGTACAGCTGGCTGGGATGGTTTTGGAACTAGTGGTGGTGGTGGTGGTGTTGGAACTAGTAGTAGTGGTGGTGGTAATGGTATTGGAACTAGTGGTGGTGGTGTTGCAGCTAGCGTTGATAGTGGTAGTAGAAGTGAATAGGGGGTACTGGAAGTGATGTTAACAGTAGTGGTGGTGTTTCTGGGTATGCTGTGTGGAGGCATAGTGGTGGAGCAGATTGTTATAATGGAACAACGGTGTGGGCGAGTCATTCCGATATTGGTAGTAGTAGTTAAGGAGGAAGTGTTGTGATGACTGAGTAGTAGACTAAACGAAGGGGGGTTGTCGTTGATGTAGGGGGGGGGAGGGAAATTGTGGTAGATGTACTATTAATTGCGGTTGGGGGTAGTCGTGGTGGTGAGTGTATTAATAGTGGTAAGGATAGTGAAGGCTCGTGTGGGGGGTCTACGAGTAATAACATTTTATATAAATACAGCATTATCATGAAACTTGTAAGGAAATAGAAAACCTAAGTAAAAATTTTGGCCTTGTCTTCTTGCATGTCGGTGTTCGATCCCTGATGATCAAAGATGTTGGAATATAGAATAAACATAGAATATAGAGTATAGAATAAACATAGAATATAGAATATAGAATAAACATAGAATATAATAATCAAATTTTCTATCATTTAGGGGGAAGGAAACTACCAGGAGAAAGCGCCAAGCCATCGCAATTATATAGCATTATATGATTTAGGGAAAAAATTGTCTTTTATATATTTTCCTAAATTTACGTTTGCCATTCGCTAGAACCCGGAAGGTAATGTCTTAAGCACTTGACTGAACTTGGTTGTATTGGCAAGATGGGCCAGTGTTGTTGCTCCCTGGTGGTGGAGACGAGAGAGGGCGGGGTACGTAATCTGCTGGTGTGGTGCCCGTGTTGGTGTTTGGTGCCCGTGTTGGTGTGTGGTACCCGTGCTGGTGTGGTACCCATGCTGGTGTGGTGCCCGTGTTGGTGTGTGGTACCCGTGCTGGTGTGGTGCCCGTGTTGGTGTGTGGTACCCGTGCTGGTGTGGTGCCCGTGTTGGTGTGTGGTACCCGTGCTGGTGTGGTGCCCGTGTTGGTGTGTGGTACCCGTGCTGGTGTGGTGCCCGTGTTGGTGTGTGGCACCCGTGCTGGTGTGGCACCCGTGCTGGTGTGGTACCCGTGCTGGTGTGGTGCCCGTGCTGGTGTGGCACCCGTGCTGGTGTGGTACCCGTGCTGGTGTGGTACCCGTGCTGGTGTGGTACCCGTGCTGGTGTGGCACCCGTGCTGGTGTGGCACCCGTGCTGGTGTGGCACCCGTGCTGGTGTGGCACCCGTGCTGGTGTGGCACCCGTGCTGGTGTGGCACCCGTGCTGATGTGGCACCCGTGCTGGTGTGGCACCCGTGCTGGTGTGGCACCCGTGCTGGTGTGGTACCCGTGTTGGTGTGTGGCACCCGTGCTGGTGTGGCACCAGTGCTGGTGTGGCACCCGTGCTGGTGTGGTACCCGTGCTGGTGTGGCACCCGTGCTGGTGTGGCACCCGTGCTGGTGTGGTACCCGTGCTGGTGTGGCACCCGTGCTGGTGTGGCACCCGTGCTGGTGTAGCACCCGTGCTGGTGTGGCACCCGTGCTGGTGTGGTACCCGTGCTGGTGTGGCACCCGTGCTGGTGTGGCACCCGTGCTGGTGTGGCACCCGTGCTGGTGTAGCACCCGTGCTGGTGTGGCACCCGTGCTGGTGTGGCACCCGTGCTGGTGTGGCACCCGTGCTGATGTGGCACCCGTGCTGGTGTGGCACCCGTGCTGATGTGGCACCCGTGCTGGTGTGGCACCCGTGCTGATGTGGCACCCGTGCTGGTGTGGCACCCGTGCTGGTGAGAAAGACTCAGGAACATCGTAAATAGAAACTAAAACAAAACTGTGGAAAGTCTGACTGATGGAAGAAAGAGAAAGAAACGAGAAGAGAGAAAGAAGAGACGAATGAGTGAAAGATTAAGAAGCAGAGAAAGATGAGTTATATAGCAGGAAGTACAGCAGCCGAGGGAGTGAGCCAGAAGACACAAAAATGGACTTACTCTTGCCAACACTCATTAACTAATAAAGAAGAGCCCCCGAGAAACTCTGATGGCTTAATTGGCAAGAACAGAAACGACGAGAGTAGCGAGCATGAGGACCGGAGATGCGAAACATATTAATGGCTGGAAACGATAAGATGAAACAAAACTGGATAAATCGAATCAGAGACGAGAAGCTGCTGGATGAATACAGAAGAGGGAGAACCAATTACCATTTTCGATAATTACCGCCTCTAGCAAATGTTTAGGATACGAACAGAACGATTACAAAAAAGTTAAACTTAATTGAGACAAGAATTGTGTAGTGGAGACGGGTTGTTTCAGATAATGGGGCGTGTAGAGGCTTGTGGCGAGAGGCAGGAGAGCGTACTAAAGAGAGGAGGAAGCTGCAGAAGAGGATTAAAATGTGATATAGAGGACAGGTAAAAGCTCCGCATAAGAACACACAATAACCATGGAAGACAAGCGACGCTGGTAATGAAGAGGAGGCTCCTGGTGGTTACTATATAATTTTTTTCATATAATTGAGGAATATAATAAAATGTTGAATAACTGCGAAGAGGTGGTTGCAAATGCATAATACATTATGCAATAAATGAGGCTGTATGTCACAGACATGAGAGGGAGCGAACCAGTTGAGAAAATGAGATACACACACACACACACACACACACACACACACACACACACACACACAAGTGTCCAAGTGTTTTCAAGTGTAGATATGATAGAGCCCAATAGGCTCAGGAACCTGTACACCTGTTGATTGACCGTTGAGAGGCGGGACCAAAGAGCCAGAGCTCAACCCCCGCAAGCACAACTAGGTGAGTACAACTAGGTGAGTACACAAACACACACACACACACACATATAAGACAGAAAAGTTAGGGAAGACATGATCACTACATATAAAATACTGAGAGGACTTGACAAGGGTAGACAGAGGTAATCTGTTTAACACGGGTGGTACGCGAACATGGGGACACAGGTGGAAACTGGGTACTCAAATGGGCCACAGGAACGTTAGAAAGAACTTTTCGGTGTCAGAGTACTTAACAGCTGGAATGCATTAGGCAGTGATGTGGTGGAGACTGACTCCATATACAGTTTCAAATGTTGAAATGATAGAGCCCAGTAGGCTCATGAACCTGTACATCAGTTGATTGATAGTTGAGAGGCGGAACCAAAGAGCTGAAGCTCAACCCCCCTCAAGTACAACTAGGTGAGTAGACACACAAACACACCCACACACGCGCGCGCGCGTACATAACGCGTTCCAAACTAGCCAGTGCTGCAAGAATTATCGCTACTAAAGGCTTACTGCAGTCACAACACAACAGCTTCTACACCAATAAAAATTATCATTACAACTAATATTGAGATTACTACCTTCTTGCGACCCAAAGGCCTCTCTCTCTCTCTCTCTCTCTCTCTCTCTCTCTCTCTCTCTCTCTCTCTCTCTCTCTCTCTCTCTCTCTCTCTCTCTCCCTCTCTCCTCTCTCTCTCTCTCTCCTCTCTCTCTCTCTCTCTCTCTCTCTCTCTCTCTCTCTCTCTCTCTCTCTCTCTCTCTCTCTCTCTCTCTCTCTCTCTCTCTCTCTGGTTGCACACTGGTAGAATGTACAACACAGCTGGCAATGACAATTACACAAGAGTTGCAGCGGGTGGTTGTTAGTGGTTGCAGAGGGCCAGAGTGCTCACAGCGGGAAACTTACCACCACTTGTGGGTTTCAGATTCAGTTTCAGAGATATTTACGACAGATGATAATCAGCGTTCCTAAGGTCGGAACATTCCTATGGGTAATGTCTTCATTTACGTGAGGCTGAGCGCGCGCAACACACACACACACACACACACACACACACACACACACACACACACACACACACACACACACACACACACACACACACACACACACAAAATAGGCTCAGGAATCTGTACACCAGTTGATTGACGGTTGAGAGGCGGGACCAAAGAGCCAAAGCTCAACCCCCGCAAGCACAATTAGGTGAGTAAAATTAGGTGAGTATACACACACACACACACACACACACACACACACACACACACACACACACACTCCTTGCTCGATACCCCGAGCGAAGAGCGCTCGGGGTATCGTAGTCCTTAGGACCCGGGCTCGATTCTCGGCCGAAGCAGAAACAAATGGGCAGAGTTTCTTTCATCTAATGTCTCTGTTCACCCAGCATGTAAAATAGATCCCTGAGAGTTAGACAGCTGCTATGAGCTGCATCCTGAGGATGTATATATGTGTGTGTGAGAGAAAAATATATGTATACTCGTGTAAAACACGACGAAACTACAAGGTTTCTACAACGTTCGAACAAGGTTTAACCTCCTTTAACAAGTTGTAACAACCAATATCACACGTTGTAACAACGTTCGAATACGTCATAAAAACGTTATAACAAGATGTAACAACCTTATTACAAGTTGTAACAAGGGAATCATAGGGACGGTTACGTTGACAGTTGATATGATAGAGGAAAATAGGTTCGGGGGTGAGTACATTACGTCGGTTAAAAAGGCGGGGTCCAAGAGCTAACAGCTCAATCCTACAGACTCAAATAAAAAATACAATTAGTAAATAAATACACACTAAATAAATACACTATACGTCTAGCTTCTCAACAAAAGTGAAGAGAGAGAATAATTAACTAATTCAGAGATAGGTCTAGCAAGTGTGGAAGAGATAAAAGTATCTTAATGACTCAATTGAACTTGTAAAAATGGACAAGATAAATCAAAAACGAGTCAATATGCATACAGGATAATGAGATAAGGAGAGTGAAGACGAAACTGTGATCACAGGAAGAATTGAATGTAATTGACTAAAATGGAAAGTCAAAGTAATGAGCTAAAGTCAGCAAATCATTAGCAACAGAGAAAAAGACAGAGGTAACACATAAAAATAGAAAATCAATGCCATGAAATAATTATTACACAAGCTAATTACCAAACACAGTTTCAAGTATAGATAGACATACCAATGCAGTGACAAGTAGAGATAGACATACCACTGCAGTGACAAGTAGAGATAGAAATACCAATGCAGTGACAAGTAGAGATAGACATACCAATGCAGTATCAAGTAGAGATAGACATACCAGTGCAGTGACAAGTAGAGATAGACATACCAATACAGAGTCAAGTAGAGATAGACATACCAATGCAGTGACAAGTAGAGATAGACATACCAATACAGTGACAAGTAGAGATAGACATACCAATACAGAGTCAAGTAGAGATAGACATACCAATACAGTGACAAGTAGAGATAGACATACTAATGCAGTGACAAGTAGAGATAGACATACTAATGCAGTGACAAGTAGAGATAGACATACCAATACAGAGTCAAGTAGAGATAGACATACCACTGCAGTGACAAGTAGAGATAGAAATACCAATGCAGTGACAAGTAGAGATAGACATACCAATACAGAGTCAAGTAGAGATAGACATACCAATGCAGTGACAAGTAGAGATAGACATACCAATGCAGTATCAAGTAGAGATAGACATGCCAATAAAACCAGCGACCGATAGAGATATACAAACAATACAAAGAGTGAAAGCTAGATACAGACACAATAAAAAAACACAGAAACACAGACACAGCAAAACAGACAAGAGGTCATCGAAGAAAAGCAGAATTTTGCTTAGTGAAAGCCTGAAACAAGCATGAGCCAAGGTCGGAGAACAGAGGAAAGCCAAGATATGGTAAAGAAGGGGGAAAGAGAAATTGGAAATGATATGGATGGTACAGGAAGGAGAAAGGGGAATAATGAATGTCCGGAAAACGATGATATATACAAGTCTTAATGAATGAAGGAAGGAAGGAAGGAAGGAAGGAAGGAAGGAAGGTTGCCGGAACCAACGTTACCTGCTGCCTCCACTAATTTATTTTGCATACATAATACACGTGTATGCAAACCATTGTGTTGCATATACATATTGCCATGCATATGTATACTTGCAATAATATGTGTATATATATGCGTGTATGTGTGTATTTACTATTTGTATTTACTATTTGTGTCTGGAGAATCGCGGTATTAGCTCTTGGACCCCACCTTTCTAACCAATCTATTTTTCCTCTATCATATCTACTACATATATTTCTCTTTTATACACATATATATTTGTGTGTATGTGGATGTGTGTTTATATAATATATCTTGAGTCTCCATAGTCTTTACCAATTTCTCGAATGAAACGGTTAGGTTAGCTTAGGTTATCTCATGTTATCTCATGTTGCAGGCGATGAGTCACAATAACCTGGCTAAAGTAAGTTGACCAGACCACACACTAGAAGGTGAAGGGACGACGACGTTTCGGTCCGTCCTGGACCATTCTCAAGTCGACCATTCTCACAATCGACTTGAGAAATGGTCCAGGACTGACCGAAACGTCGTCGTCCCTTCACCTTCTAGTGTGTGGTGTGGTCAACTATCTCATGTTATCTCAAGGTTTATAATGTAATAACCACTTCCTCTATTTACCTCTTCAAATATGTTTAATAAGAAATTAAAGAAACATTTATTTAAACATAATCGTAACACAAACCATGCTGCGAGTAATGTTATTTATCTTCACTTTCCAAGATTGCAAATAACATTTGCGATAATTCCCTAAAAATACATCTATTGTGTATATACTTTGCAATAGCATCTTTTCGATTGTCGTAATTCTGTAAACAAAAAAATCTATATTACGGTCTATCAGTATTTGTACTGCTGGTTGTTTTTTGTTATAGGTTCACCTACTCGGAACAAGTTCCAAGTAGCACGGGCTATGGTGAGCCCGTAACTTACCTGGCACAGGAGCGGGGCAAGTAGCACGGGATATTGTGAGCCCGTAGAGGACTTACCTGGCACAGGAGCGGTGCTGTGTATGTGTGTGTACTGCTGGGGGATTTATACTACATATATACTGCTAGGTGAACAGGTGCATTGGGTGATGGGGAAACGTACCCAACCATTTCTGTCTCGCCCGGGACTCATGCTCGTCCTCAAATCGTCCTCATAACATAAAGTATAATTTGATGATGGTAATCCTTATTTGAACATAAAAGCTCTGACCAAATTAACTTGCAGGCAATCTCCGCTGTGGTCTCAAACGACCGCCTTCCGAAACATGCTACTGGAGGTTCCCATTAAGCATTGCTTCGCCAACTTTATGTTTATGAAGCCCACCTCTCAAAATGCGAAGCCCACCTCTCAAAATGCGAGGCCCACCTCTCAAAATGCGAAGCCCACCTCTCAAAATGCGAAGCCCACCTCTCAAAATGCGAAGCCCACCTCTCAAAATGCGAGGCCCACCTCTCAAAATGCGAGGCCCACCTCTCAAAATGCGAGGCCCACCTCTCCACAAACTGGAAATAATTGGCAACAGAAACAAAGCGGCCAATGTAGCCAAGGCTTAACTATTCACAAAAAACAAAAATAGTTTAAAAAAAATATTATTATTATTATTTTATGTAGAAATTATCATACGAATCCGGCTTGGGGGCGGCCGGAGCATTGATAAGCATAGCATGGGGAGTGGTTGTTTCCCTTATCTGAACAGTTTGGATGCAGGAAAAAATATATGCTATACACATAATATATAGAATATGTATATAAATATGTAATATATTTTTTTTAAATTACCGAGGATATTCCATGAAACAATTGCTTAACAAACACACAAATTATGCATGTAATATTTCAGTGATCTTATCTGAACGACCCAGAGGCTAGTTTGCTAAAAAAAACATTAATTAATTATGTTCTGTGTAGTACCTCTCACGACAGAAGAATGGGAAGGTGAACCAAGAAAGGATTAACGAAGGATTAAGTACCGAAAAACTGCAAACCTGTGACTGTGGACATGAGGATGGTGTGGAACTGACCCCTGACTCCAGGACAAAGGACTATGTTGATGTTCGTGATTATTGGATAAATACGAGAGTGAAGGAAGGTATGATTAGAGACTATGGCAGAAATGAGAGAGAGAGAGAGTGAGATCAAGTGAGATGGGGTATGAGATCAAATGAAAGGAGCAGAGACATCAAGTGAGAGGAGCAGAGATATCAAATGAGGGGAGCAGAGATATCAAATGAGGGGGACAGTGAGATCACGTGAGAGAGGTTGGGTTAACAGCCAGATTTTGCAGAATCTGAATCCTGCAGAACTTTCACACACACTAGTCACTAGAAACATCTAGGATGAGTGATGTTGTACCGCTGGCCACTGTTGGTACCTTTAACCACGTATTGATCCCCCCATCTTGGATTAACGGAGTGGTGCCAGTGTATCACTGACAGTGTATCGAGTCCTTTGATGCATCGCCGACTTCATCGCTCTACTAAACCTTGTTCCTGAAGCACAGACCTACCTGGATGATTGCCCACTGACTTCCACATAAACGAAAGAGGATATACCTAGAACTCTTAAGTATTGGGAATGACCAGCTGTCAGTTATAACTGCCTCGGGAAGGCAAGTTACGTTAGGTAATTGTCTTAAAATTAGTGAAATGCCAAGCGGACTATTACCATCGGGTTCAAATGACTCTAAAAGGCAGTGGCTACTATTCTATAAGACGATTGACTGTCGGAAGCTTTACCGTAACTGACCTTTCCTAAAGCTTCGGATCTCTGCCCGATCCAAGTGTAAACAAATGTCGGAGAAACCAATTCAGGCGAGCAAATGAAAACCTCGGTTAACACGCGGCTCGGGCCGAGGTTTACTGTAAACCGAAGCTAAAGCAACACTCTTTGGCTTACATAATTAACTAGAAAGAACGCTGATTCTACATCCTGTGCCAACAAAAATGTAAAGAAAGGGGAGAGAAAAAGAGAGAGGAAGGAAATATGAAGCAGGGAGACATAGTGAGGGACAGAGAGAGCGATAAAGATGGAGAGAGAGAGAGAGAGAGAGAGAGAGAGAGAGAGAGAGAGAGAGAGAGAGAGAGAGAGAGAGAGAGAGAGAGAGGGGAGGACACAGAATGAGGTGTGGAGTAGGAGGCATAGTGGAGGAGGGGAGATGCATTAAGACATATTGTAAAAGGGGAAGACATAGCCATCAGTGTGATTAGCGTGAAGATTACTGAGAAGAAAGAGTGACGAAAGGCGAGGCTGTGAGCATCAATCGATTGCTTGCTTGCAGGCCAAGTAAGCCTTATATTTGAGTCTGGAGACAACAGCTAGAAGTTCTCAAACGCACGTAGGTACGAACCTGTTATTGTCAAAGAGAGGGTGCTACGATTGCACCCTCGGATTGTATATACAATCATATACATACCAGGTTATACCACCCTAAGTGGCTATAACCTGGTATGAGAGGAAGGTCACCAAGATTGCTACACCAGGTGGTAAAATCATGATAAATAAGGTTAAGAGTTTCATTGAAGTTTAAGGAATTAACAGGAGAGTGATGCCTTTGAAACTGGTATTAGAGTGGAAATTTTGAAAAATTCTTCAGTTTTCACCAAGTAAAGGCCCATTGATGAATTCTTTTACGACCAAAAGATGTAGGTAAATGTATATTATAGAGCCAGACTGAGACAGGCTTTGATATGTTCTTGAAATATATTGAAAATAAACATTTACGAAATTTTTTGTCAAATTTTAGAATATTCGTAATTAATATTCATACTGTACTTGAGTTTTTTTATCTAGCAAAAACTATCTAACCTAGAAAAAAAGTATAATTAATGAAATTATATAATCTCTAGATAAGAAAAATGGATGTTTCATCCAAGTTTAACTCGTAATACTTCGAAAATCAAGTGCAAATTTTAAATATCACGTGCAATTCGTGTTCAATTTTAGCACAGAATTTGTAAGTGGGGAACCTCGTGTAGGTCACAACAATTCAGCTGACATGTGACCTCTAACAGGTCACCTTCAGCATCAATCGATTGCTTTGCTTGCTTGCCGGCCAAGCAAGCGCATATTCGAATCAGGAGACAATAGCTAGAAGTTCTCATACGCAAGTTACAAACCCAAACAGACAGACTGCCAAGGCTAGACATTCGAGGAGGTAGGAAAACAGACACATGCGAACTGTCACTATAAAACATGCAATCATACGGATAAGAATGCAAAAAAAAACGGGAAAACAGAAGGGAAAAACGATAAACAAACATGATTAGCAAACGTGCTGACATTCAAAGGTAAATCACGAAAAAGGTCGCAGCGACAAATGGAAAAGAAAAGTACAGACGGAAGGGAAAAAAACGAGGTGAATTCAGCCCTTGGAAGAAGTAAGATTACGGTAACTTGAGGACTCACAAGGTAGAGAGCAAACACAGCTCTAGGGGAGAGAGCTCGACAGGCTAAACACTCTCCGGCCTGCTTAATGAGACTGCCTCCGTAGATCAAAGCTGCAATATACCAGCAGACACACACACCTCTGCTGGGATGAGCTAGCTCCTGATGGTGTTGCTGGTTCCTAGGCAGGGTAGTAGTGGTGGTGGTGGCAGGGAAGCAGAGTTGTGGTGGCAGCGGGGAATGGTGGAAACAGATGGTAGTGGTGGTGGTGGTGGTAGGGAAGAAGTGGTTGTAGGAGAGCAAGGGTTAGTTGATGCTGTTTATTCTCTTCCTACTGATGTTTTTTTCTGGATCTGTTTGTACTACTAGTGTTTTTATTGTTGTTATCACATGTATTGTTGCGTCTGACATGCTGGTGTTACTGATGAGGGATATTTTCGTTGTTGATGCTAGACACACACACACACACACACACACACACACACACACACACACACACACACACACACACACACACACACACACACACACATATTCGCTACCTACAAAATTCTCAGAGGAATTGACAGGGTAGATAAAGATAAACTGTTTAAAACGGGTGGTTACGCGAACAAGGGAAAACAGGTGGAAACTGAGTACCCACATGAGCCACAGAGACGTTAGAAAGAACTTTTTTAGTGTCAGAGTAGTTAACAGATGGAATGCATTAGACAGTGATGTGGTGGAGGCTGACTCCATACACAGTTTCAAATGTAGATATGATAGAGCCCAGAAGGCTCAGGAATCTGTACACCTGTTGATTGACAGTTAAGAGGCGGGACCAGAGAGCCAGAGCTCAATCCTTACAAGCACAAATAGGTGAGTACACACAAAATACAACAGCATATTACAACAACAACAACAACAACAGGAGGTCCGTACTCGGTGCTTTTATGTTCCTAAAATAGCACTTGTGACATGTGAACTTTGCCCATCGACTTTCAACGATCTGAAATCGACGGGACAATATTTATCTAACACTGGAATTGGGTCGTCCATATTTTGACGACGAGATAGTGAAGAGCAGCCGCTGGGGCTACCTGACACGGCTGACCTATCGGGGGGGGGGGGGGTTATATGCGTCCATTTATTAACTTCATCCATTCTTGCAATCCATCAACTCGCTTACTCATTCGTGATTTATGGATCCACCCGTCGCTTGCACGCTCTATCCATTCTCTCTCTCTCTCTCACTCTTGGGTGACATCCACAGCGAGCGCTCTCTAGCTTGCTCTTTCTCCAGCAACCAAGCTTGGAGGGGGGAAAGGTTGAGGTCAAGGATAGGGGACAGAGGTTAAGAAAGGAATTAGGGGGGCAGATAGTTCCTTGTACCACTATAGTGCATTTGTCATCCTTCGTGAAGAACGGGGAATTAAATGAGAAACGACACAAGGACTTAAACGTCACCGAAACAGATGAAAAGAACAACGACAAGAAAAGAAACATGAATGAGAAATATTAAAATAACAAAAATATAATATAATTATTTGTATCATATATCATCAACAGTAACATTAAATATCTTAACCATTGATCTTAGCAGCAGATATCAACAGTAAAATTTCACTGTTATAATGCCAGCAGCTACAGCTGTTACCAGCAAATATACGGAGGCCCAAGTACTTACCAACAGTTACCAGAAAATACCCGCGGACGCCAATGGACGCCAATGGACGCCAGCGGGCACCAGGAGACGCCAGCAAGCACCTGGGGACACCAGCGAGCACCAGGGGACGCCAGCGGGCACCAGGGGACGCCATCGGACACCAGGGGACGTCATCGGGCACCAGGGGACGCCAGCGGGCACCAGGGGACGTCAGCCGGCACCAGGGGACGCTAGCGGGCACCAGGGGACATCAGCCGGCACCAGGGGACGCCAGCGTGCACCAGGGGACGCCAGAGAGCACCAGGGGACGCCAGCGGGCACCAGGGGACATCAGCCGGCACCAGGGGACGCCAGCGGGCACCAGGGGACGCCAGCGGGCACCAGGGGACACCAGCGGGCACCAGGGGACGCCAGCGGGCACCAGGGGACACCAGCAGGCACCAGGGGACACCAGCGGGCACCAGGGGACGCCAGCGGGCACCAGGGGACGTCAGCCGGCACCAGGGGACGCCAGCGGGCACCAGGGGACGTCAGCCGGCACCAGGGGACGCCAGCGGGCACCAGGGGACGCCAGCGGGCACCAGGGGACGCCAGCGGGCACCAGGGGACACCAGCGGGCACCAGGGGACGCCAGCGGGCACCAGGGGACGCCAGCGGGCACCAGGGGACGTCAGCCGGCACAAGGGGACGCCAGCGGGCACCAGGGGACGTCAGCGGGCACCAGGGGACGCCAGCGGGCACCAGGGGACGCCAGCGGGCACAAGGGGACGCCAGCGGGCACCAGGGGACATCAGCCGGCACCAGGGGGACGTCAGCGGGCACCAGGGGACGCCAGTCACCAGCCTCACCCACCATAAGCCATCAAAGCACAAGTCACGCACCAGTGCGACTTCCGACATCCACAACATGTGTTCCCCGACCCCAGTATTGGACTGGAATCTGAGCGTAATTTAGTTGATGGCGGAGACCAGACGCAGCGGCAGCAACAGCAGCTGCAGTTGCAGCGTCAGACACCAGCAGCGGCAGAAACAAAAACAGCAGCAGCAGCAACAGCAGCAGCAGCAGCAGAAACCTGAGCCTCCCTCTCGTCATTACCCGAGCTCTGATGATACCAGCTTCTGCCTCAATGGCTCCGCCGAGCCAACCAGCGTTTTGATGCCAAGGATCGTTGAGTTTTGTAACTCTAATTCCAAGGCTCCGAGTCCTCCGTTCGATCAGCTGGCTATGGATGGCGTGGGTGGCGTTATCTTATGGCTCATTACCTCACAGAAAGTCAAATTCATCGACATTTTGAAATGTGATTCAATCGGTTGGTGCTTCTTGAAGGGCTTGAGGGGGATGGGTCGATGCTGTCTTTCAATAACTAGAGATTAGCTTTACGAAAGTTCAGCCGCGATTACCACCCAGATTCGAGATTGGTCTAAGTTTTTCGAGTTTTTTTTTTTTTTTAGTCGTCGCCGGTGTCATCCAGTTGAACATTTTCGCTCAGAAATAACTTTTTTTTTTTTTTGAGAAATAGTGTTTGATCTATGAATTTTTGTTATTAATTGAGGAGACGCTATAAGAGTTTATATATACATATATATATATATATATATATATATATATATATATATATATATATATATATATATATATATATATATATATATATATGACAATTGAATATGAGTGAACTGACCGGACAACGAACATTCATTGAACATGAATGCCTGGGCGAACATAAATTGTTTACCCAGGAATTCATGTCTCATGTTGAGTCGTCCATCATGCAGAGGGAAGGGCTGAACCCTCGTATCTACTGCAGATATGTCGACGACATATTCGTGTGTGTTGACAATGATAACACACTGGAGAGGCTTCGTGGAAAGCTACAAGACTTCTCAGGTTTGAGGTTCACCTTTGCGAAAAGTGACGAAGGCAGGATTGGCTCCTGTCTGTCTGGGTTCGAATCCTTCTGGAGGTGTGGCCTTTTCAGTTGCATATTGGCTTGGGGACCATTCAAGCTTGTTCGCATATATGTAATATATATATATATATATATATATATATATATATATATATATATATATATATATATATATATATATATACATATATATATATATACATATATATATATATATATATATATATATATATATATATATATATATATATATAATATATAATATATATATATATATATATATATATAATATATATATATATATAATATATATAATATATATATATATATATAGGGGTACCACCTCTGGTGGTGTTTGAAGGGATCCACGGCCTCGAAGAAGAAAATATATAGCACCCGGGGGAGCCTTGTGGGGCTTCCATGTGACCTTTATCAACTTTTTAAATGTTTTCTTCTTTTGTTTAGTATCTTGTCACACATACACGAGTGCACATACAGAAACACTCACGTACATATATAAAAACACACATACAATCACATGTACTCATGTATTTAGTATTTGTAGCACATGCATAATGCTAAACCGCGTAACCTCCATCGCAGCGAAATCTTTTTACACAGCATACAATCCTTTCCGAGTGTGAGCAGAGCGAAGCATAAACACAGATACCCAGCGGGGAGCGACGCAAGTCATGTTTATGTGGCCACAAAGATTTACGGCCGATTCAATCTTGTGTGTCTCATCCCAGACGCCAGCAGGATGCTTCACCAGGGCTTACCTTCTAGTATTTGCTGCAGCGAAAGCGTCTTCAACCTTTGTTTTGACCGAAGCTAAGCAATCCTTTCCTAGATGTGTTTGTGTGAGTGTGTGAGCGCGTGCCTGTGTGTTTGTGTACTGGTGATGTTGGTACATCTTTTTGATGTTGCGGTTTCTGCTTATTGATGTTCTTCCTGGTGCTCTGTATGTGTTGGGGGGAAGGGGGGAGAATGGGGCAAGGGAAGTGTGTATTTGCTATTTATATTTAGTATATATGTGCCTGCAGAACCAAGCTACAATCCCGCCTTTCTAACCGAGCTATTTTTTTCCTCTGTTATGCCTGCAGCATATATTTCTCTCTACAATCACACACACACATATCCCCAGGAAGCAGCCCGTAACATTTGTCTAACTCCCAGGTACGTATTTACTGCTAGGTGATCAAGAGCATCGGTTGAAAGAAACTCTGCCCACTTGTTTCTGCCTTGAATCCCGAGTGTTGGCCATTCTGCTGCGAGTGTGTATGTACTCACCTAATTCTACTCACCTAATTGTGCTTGCGGGGGTTGAGCTTTGGATCTTTGCGCCCGCCTCTCAACTGTCAATCAACTGGTGTACAGATTCCTGAGCCTACTGGGCTCTATCATATCTACATTTGAAACTGTGTATGGAGTCAGTATCAACACTACATCACTTCCTAGTGCATTCCATTTATTAACTAATCTGACACTGAAAAAAATCATTCTAACGTCTCTGTGGCTCATCTGGGTACTAAGTTTCCACCTGTGTCCCCTTGTTCGTGTCCGACCCGTGCTGAAGAGTTTGTCTTTGTCCACTCTGTCAATTCCCCTGAGAATTCCCCGGTCCCTAGGTCTACGAGTCTAGAGCGCTCTCCGCCACCCACCCCAATGTGTGTGTACATGTATAAGTGGTTGTGTGCTTCTTACTTACAAGCTCTTATATGATTGTCTAATATGAATTACCTCCTGGAGTCCAGCTCCTCTGTGTTGGGGATCTTGAGAAAACTTTCCATTCTCTAAGATTATTGTATTTACTTGTAAAGTTAAGTGTATATTAGTTTTCAATTATCTCGTACTGAGGTCCGTTCCACACTTTCATTTTTTGTATACTTGGAGGTGTATTTTCTTACTTCTCTGTTCCTCAACTGTATTTTCACTTTGTACCAGAGACATCTAGGCACTTTCTCCTCATCTGGATGAGTCTGCCCTGGTCCGTTTTCTCCTATTTCTCTCAGTATTCTTTACGACGTGATCATGTGACCGCTGGATCTTCATCCTTTTGGAGTTTGTTGTTTAAGACTTTGGAGCCTGTCCTTGTAGCTCATGTCAAAAGTTTCAGGTAGGAGCTTTGGGCTAAATCTTGGAAACTTTTATTTTTATGGGTTTTCACTTGGTGAGTTTCATGCCGGTGCTGCATACATCTAGACTGGTCTAATATACGTAGATTAGGAGAGGATACTTATAGGATGTAATGTGATTGTTGAATATAGTTGGCAAGAATAGTAAAGTGTGGATTAATCCAATATATATTTTCTATGAGGAATATATTGGTATTCTTAATTAATAAAGCATTATAAATCTTGATAATAAGTTACAATCGTGTGTGTTGTTGATGCGCTAATTGTCCAACCACTTGAACTGGACGATAGAGCGACGGTCTCGCTTCATACAGGTTGGCGTTCAATCCCCGACCGTCTACAAGTGGTTGGGGAACCATTCCTTTCCCCTCGTCCCATCCCAAATCCTTATCACGACCCCTTCCCACCGCCATATAGTCGTAATGGCTTGGTGGTCTCCCCTGATAGTTCCCTTCCCTTTGCTTCATGCAGGTCAGCGTTCAATTCCCGACCGTCCACAAGTGGTTGGGGCACCATTCCTTCCCCCCCCCGTCCCATCCCAAATCCTTATCCTGACCCCTTCCAGCGCTATATAGTCGCAATGGCTTGGCGCTTTCCCCTCTGATAATTAACTTCCCTATGCTGCTAATTGTGAACATTTTAAAAAAATTGTACATTGTACAAATTTGTACATCTGTACATCGACTGTGAACCCGTGTTGTCACCTCATTACCTCCGCTAATCATCATTCTCAACGAGCAGCGCTGGCCAATCACGCTCTGATAAACACTCCACGTTCGATTCTAATTGGCCTAAGAGGATTACGCAAGCGAAAGCTGTTTGCTTTCCAAGAGGACAAGATAGATCTGAGGTATGGGTGGCAGCCAATCGTGTCCCAGTAAACATAACGTGCTGTATTCTAATTGGCCGAGGAATGATACGAAATTACACTCAGTGCTCACTTTGTGCAAGGTGAACTTGAAGTGATTGCAATTATTGACTACTTTTTTTTCAGTGGTTGCAAGATTCTGTTTTTGTTTCATTTTGTCGGTACGTGTCTTTGCGAGCGCGTGTATGTATGTACTTATTTAATATGTACTTACCCAATATGTACTTTAAAATATGTGCTTGTTGTACATATATAGTCAACCTTAGGTGATACTAAAGGTGAAAACTATTTTCGTCTCTCCAGAGATTCGACCCTGGGATTCCTTATTGTGAGTCTAAAATGAATCCAACTATACTGCCGAGACCCTGATATTTGAGGGAAATCCCAATTAATGCAAGGAGTAAAGCGAGATAATAAATTTGTCCAACTTGTTTGGGGAGCCGGTCGGCCGAGCGGACAGCACGCTGGACTTGTGATCCTGTGGTCCCGGGGTCGATTCCGGGCGCCGGCGAGAAACAATGGGCAGAGTTTCTTTCACCCTATGCCCCTGTTACCTAGCAGTAAAATAGGTACCTGGGTGTTAATCAGCTGTCACGGGCTGCTTCCTGGGGGTGGAGGCCTGGTCGAGGACCGGGCCGCGGGGACACTAAAAGCCCCGAAATCATCTCAAGATAACCTCAAGATAGTTATTAATAATTATAGCAAACACTCAGATTAGAACTGATACTGTGATTCGTTTGTCAAGACCTTGTCTGTCCTAGGGACTGTATCCTCTAGTCTGTTCTATGGTCTGTATTTTCCCCTCTATTATAGTTTTAATTCATCAATAACAATATTACTTCTGTGGTGTTATATTTTAAAGGCATAAAAATTATTATAAACAACAAAAGTTGCGGGTCATTTGAGCGAAAGGTCGACAGCCACTAAGTGCTGGTCGACACTTCGTAATTGGCTGAATGACAGCCCTCCTCGTATCAACTTTGTGACGACGTTAATCATCCTCAGGTCAGAGTCTGGATCATGTATACTTCAGGATCCTTATAGATCCCTTGATCCAAATGATGGTGTACTGAGCCGCGTATATATATATATTACACCCGGTTGTGAATAAGGTGTAAATGTGACGGATGGTGCATTTTCACAACATGAAAACTGTGTGGGAGTGGTTGGTTGTAACTTGGTTGTAAATACTTGTAGTGTTGAATGTTAGCTTTTAAGACGACAAATGTTATTAGGTTTACATTAGACGGCAATGCAAGTTGTATCAGAAGACAAATACCTTCTCATGTACTTGTCGTCTAATGCTTCCATCATATTTGTAAACATATTGATGTTTACAAAAATTTTAATTATATAATGAGTTTGCTTCAAAAGTCCCTCCAAGTTCTTTTTTGTTTATTTTTAACTGACGCTGACAACGCTGTTTCTGATATCTATCACTTCCTTGTCTTATAGGAAGGAGTTGTCTGCTATGTTAAATAGTATTATAATATTAACATTGTCTCTTTGTTCATCATGTCGATTCCCTCTATACTTTTGCACGTCTATTTCATATCTTTCCCTTGTTCTCCCCTTTCTCCAGTGTAGCTTGGTACATTTTTCTCAGCCTAAAGGTATGCTACAATGCCTTAGATGACTTAGACCGTAGACGTTATTCTGTTGTATATGTGTTCAAGAGTAGACTGAAAGATCAGTCTACTCTAGAACATTTGTGTTCTTGTTCTTGGTTTTCTCCCTCTTCACCTTGTACTGCTCGCTGGATTTTCTCGCTCCTGTTGCTATTCCTTGTCACTCTGCAATATTTAGGGTTTAAGTTCGGAATGTATTTTTTTTTCAATCGTTTCTCCAACTTACGGAGATCTTTTTCCCGAATTTCCTAAATTATTATTATGTTTAAACATATTTTATGTTTCTCATAAGAGCCTCAATCAGATGAGTTTGGAAGTGACTCATTGGAAGAGCATCTAACGCGACTCATCCATTACCATCTAACGCGACTCATCCATTACCATCTAACGCGACTCATCTCGTAGCCGAAGAAATAAAATAAAGAGAAAAACTGGCAAAGTGGCATTTCGAGAAAAGTTGGAATGTCCTCTAAAATTTGGCCGACCGAACTTTGCCACATCGACTCAACCTTGCAAGGAAGACGACTCTCTGAGGAGACGCTGAAGAGGAAACAGAGATGAATAGAAAATTAGGGATTTGAGAAATTGAAACTAATATGGCGACGAAAGGGCCAGGAATTGAAACATAGTAGAAAAAGAGAGAAAGGTAAAGCATAGAGATAGAAGAGGGGAAGAGAAAACAGGGAAAAGACTGAGAGAAGAGGTAGAAAGGATCAAGAAAGGTGTGTCTCAGAAGGGAGCGATCCCAACGTAAAGAAATAAAGGGAATGTCATGCAGATAAGGATTTCAGAACATATTAAATAAAATGGAACCGGAAAAGGAGGACTCAGGCAGTATTCCTAAATAGAAAGTGAGCTGTCAAAGAAGGAAACATTTAGAACCTCTCTGTCTCTTTCTCTCTCTCTTCCACTCATACAGAAAAGGAATGGGACTAAACATGAGTGCATGAATGGGAAGAATGAAAAGAGTTGACAAGATGGAGAGAGCTGACGAAGGTGGATGAATGAGGGTTCAGAAGATCCCTAGAAAAACAGAAGGTAGGAATCTGAATATCGGGAAAATTTGATAAATCGTGGCCAAGGGGGTGGGGAAAGGATAAAGAGACAGGAGGATAGAGAGAGAGAGAGAGAGAGAGAGAGAGAGAGAGAGAGAGAGAGAGAGAGGAGAGAGGGAGAGAGAGAGAGAGAGAGAGAGAGAGAGAGAGCGAGAACGCTACTATTCCCCTTAGATTTACGGAAGACTGACTAATGATATACTTGACAAATGGTAACTCCTCGCCGGAATACATTGAAATTTATGTAGGATATTTTTATTTTTTTAGAGAGAGAGAGCTTTCTCAGGGACGACAAGTTCTGGTTATAATTATAGAGCTCTTTTGATGTGCTAATCATCCTTCATCAACATATATTTTGTTCGTAATTTTAAATTTGGACATACTTAACAAATGTCACTTTATTTTTAGGTGTTTGTGTAAGTGTTCTTGTGCACTTGTGTGTGTGTTTGTCCGTTTATTTGCGTGCGTGCATGCGTGCGCATTGGTTGGTTAAGGTAATGCCCTATTTTTTTGCAATATGTTTATTTTTAAACTGTATAGTTGTTACTGTAGCTTCAAGAATGCACTGATCTCCTCCGTTCCATCTGAGTATAACTCATTCATCTCTCTGATGTCTCTGCTGTTCTTTTTCGTCCCTAATTATAACTATTTGTCCTCGTTCCACCATTACTAATTTTTAATATTGATTGTGTTTTTTATATATATTTTCAATTATCCCCTATAATTATGTATGTCTTGAACATGTCACCGATCCTCATTCCCTCCAGTAAAGTGAGGTCCTCATAACGTATCACTTCCCTGGGTGTATCAGGCCTTTTAGGCAGTCAAGAAAGATGCAATTTCTACCACTATTTGCATTATTATTCTTTCAAGAAGTTTGCAGGGTTACCTATTTCAATGACACCACTCAATAATTCTATGAATGCATTTTGCACTCTTTGTTCATCAGTAGTGCATTAGATGCCTCGTAGCTGTTGGGCAATTAACATTAAATACCATTGCATGTGGTGTACCAACTTTTAGGATCCATTGTGATACGTTGTGATCCTCTTCGGCCTTGTCTAGTACCTTCAATTATCTCTCCACTTTCTCAATTGTTGTTTCAGTGTTTATCAATCTCTTATCCAGGATTTCCTCCTGCCCATTGCTGGTAACTGCTCTGATTCAGTCCTGAATATCTCATAGACACTCGTCTTGAGTTCCTTGCTGATCTTGCGTTTTTCTTTCGTTCTAACTCTTTTTGTTTTTTGTTAAATGTTTTTGTCTGTTTCTCTACCTCGGCTTCTCCATAGTTCTTTCATAGTGATCTATTTAATTCTTGCGATAAAATTCTTCCCCTGCCCTTCAGCAGGTCTGTTCTCTTATTAGGAACTTTGTTCATTGTTTCTGCATGGCTGCCCAACCACTTCGGCTGGACGGTAGAACGACGGTCTCGCTTCATGCAGGTTGGCGTTCAATCCCCGACCATCCAAGTGGTTGGGTACCATTCCTTCCCACCTTCCGCCCCCCGTCCCATCCCAAATCCCTTATCCTGACCCCTTCCCAGTGCTATGTAGTCATAATGGCTTGGCGTTTTCCCTTATAATTTCCATCTGAATGATCTGATATGACTGCCTATATGTGTCATATATTTCGGCTACCAAGAGTGACAACAGTTACAGCCCCGCTACTGTGCCAGGTAAGTCCCCTACGGGCTCACCATAGTCCGTGCTACTTGGAACTTTTTGTTCCCCAGTAGCTGAATCTTAAACAACAACAACAACGCCTACCAAGACGCCAATCTACCAGTGTCAATTGTCTGTGATCTCAGGCAGACAGCGGTGAATGTATTCCCAAGAACGTGATTGTTCGCCTTCATATGAAGATTTACCTATCTCTCTATTCTTTAATGTTGGCTTATCATCTCCTTCATTTCATATTGATGCTGGGAGAGTATATCTTATATGCTTGACACACTGCTTAGCGTGTTGATGTTGTTGACTTTTTCACTCTACAGCCTCCCCTTCTCCTCACTGTAGCTGCCCCTTTTCCCCCTCCACCCAACATCCTATCTCTCTCCCCCTCCACCCAACATCCTAACTCTCTCCTCCTCCACCCAACATCCTAACTCTCTCCTCCTCCACCCAACATCCTAACTCTCTCCCCCTCCACCCAACATCCTAACTATCTCCTCCACCCAACATCCTCACTGCATCTGACAGTCTCATGCCTTCCTTGCTATCTCTAGACCCCTCTTCTCTCATCCTCCTCACCGTCTCTTGTCCCCCCTCTTCAGTCTTTCAGCCTCTCTCCCCCCCCCCCAACCTCCCCCACCTCATCACTGTCCCCTCCCCCCCCCTCCACCACCTTCTTCACTGCCTCACTTGCTGTCAGTAACAAAGCATAAAACAAGTAGAGAAAGCTGGATATAAATTAATTAAAAAAAACAAATTGAAGAATTATACAATAAAAAAATTAATTTTTTTTATAACAAAATGACAAAAAAACGAAAATTGAAAAGTTGAAAGTTCAGAAAGTCTGCCTTTGTTAAATCACCAGACTAAGGAGCAGTAATGTGTGCTCGCTGACCCATCGGTCATTGCCATTTTTCTCCAAAGGGGAAAAAGCATTGTTCTAAGAACGTGGGAAGCATTATTCTAAGAACGTGGGAAGCATTATTCTAAGAACATAGTAAGCATTATTCTAAGAACGTGGGAAGCATTATTCTAAGAACGTGGGAAGCATTATTCTGAGAACGTGAGAAGCATTATTCTGAGAACGTGAGAAGCATTATTCTAAGAACGTGAGAAGCATTATTCTAAGAACGTGGGAAGCATTATTCTGAGAACGTGAGAAGCATTATTCTAAGAACGTGAGAAGCATTATTCTAAGAACGTGGGAAGCATTATTCTAAGAACGTGAGAAGCATTATTCTGAGAACGTGGGAAGCATTATTCTAAGAACGTGAGAAGCATTATTCTAAGAACGTGAGAAGCATTATTTTAAGAACGTGGGAAGCATTATTCTAAGAACCGGTTATCAGGGATTTCCGTAGCATAATTTTAAATATAAACTTCATTTCACTGCAATAATTCCAAATGCTTCAATCAGTATACGAATTAAAATACAGGACATTAACACCCGATAAATTAGAGATTTGAAACAAATAGAGGAGTGAGAGAGACAGACAAACAAAGAGACAGATAGAGTGTGTGTGTATGAGGGAGTGACAACACCATACAGAAAATGACGGAATAGAGACAGCAAATGAAGACTATCGGCTTTAACCTGCAATTATTACCCCCCCCCCCCCTTCCTTCCCTCCCACAATAATTGTAGGCGACTCTAAATCACGCTAACTCGTCGCCACCGCCTCCATTAAATCATGCTAATTTCCTCCGGGATGTGTTTAGCATCTGTCCAGACGGACTGAGCTCGTCCGGAACGACTCTGTGAACTCCCTTTTGAGATTATGTCGCCTGCGTGATCCTCCGGATGTTGATATCCTGGGCCGAGATGATGGGCTTATGGAGGAGGTCGATGACCTCGCGTCCTCCTAGTACGACCTGTTGAGATAAGGTCAGGGCTTACTACACACAAGCATGCTATAGCACCAGCCAAGCTTAATATCGCCGGTGGGAAGGAAGGGGTGCCAAACCGCTTTGACTATCGGGGATCCAATGTCTTGGATCCTCCAAGAACCGAGGCCGTCGCTGAATCAGCTAGTCCAAGTGAATGGGACACCGAGCTGGCAAAACTGTGTATATATTCCTGCTTAAAGTATTAGATTGTAATTGAGTTGAGGGGCTAATATACTCTACAGATATATCCCTGCTTGAAGGAAGGTATGTCATTTTATATATGTCATCTCCATATATTAAACTGGTGAGGTGCTTTATGAAGCGTCATAATACTTGGTTTGCATGGTGATATGTTGTGTTGGTGAAGCTTGGTGTTAAGCAGTGTTAGTTTTGTGTTAGGATGTGTTGGCTTTAAGTTGGGCTGGTTCTGTATTAAGCTGGGCTGGTTCTGTATTAAGCTGGACTGGTTCTGTATTAAGCTGGGCTGGTTCTGTATTAAGCTGGACTGGTTGTGTATTAATCTGGGCTGGTTCTGTATTAAGCTGGGCTGGTTCTGTATTAAGCTGGGCTGGTTCTGTATTAAGCTGGGCTGGTTCTGTATTAAGCTGGGCTGGTTCTGTATTAAGCTGGTCTGGTTCTGTATTAAGCTGGGCTGGTTCTGTATTAAGCTGCGCTGGTTCTGTATTAAGCTGGGCTGGTTCTGTATTAAGCTGGTCTGGTTCTGTATTAAGCTGGGCTGGTTCTGTATTAAGCTGGGCTGGTTCTGTATTAAACTGGGCTGGTTCTATATTAAGCTGGACTAGTTCTGTATTAAGCTGGGCTGGTTCTGTATTAAGCTGGACTGGTTCTGTATTAAGCTGGACTTGTTCTGTATTAAGCTGGACTTGTTCTGTATTAAGCTGGACTGGTTCTGTATTAAGCTGGGCTGGTTCTGTATTAAGCTGGGCTGGTTCTGTATTAAGCTGGACTGGTTGTGTATTAAGCTGGACTGGTTGTGTATTAAGCTGGACTGGTTGTGTATTAAGCTGGGCTGGTTCTGTATTAAGCTGGACTGGTTCTGTATTAAGCTGGACTGGTTGTGTATTAAGCTGGGCTGGTTCTGTATTAAGCTGGACTGGTTGTGTATTAAGCTGGGCTGGTTCTGTATTAAGCTGGACTGGTTCTGTATTAAGCTGGGCTGGTTCTGTATTAAGCTGGACTGGTTCTGTATTAAGCTGGGCTGGTTCTGTATTAAGCTGGACTGGTTCTGTATTAAGCTTGGGTCACTGTTTTAAGCTGAGTTAGCGCTAGAGATGCGGCGAGTTTCCAATTTGTGACTCATTAAGAACAAAATTAAAATCAAATTGTGAGAGTTGTGACTAAAATGTGTGTGTGTGTGTGTGTGTGTGTGTGTGTGTGTGTGTGTGTGTGTGTGTGTGTGTGTGTGTGCGTGCGTGTCTGTGTGTGTGTGTGTTGTGTGTGGTGTGTGTGTGTGTGTGTGTGTGTGTGTGTGTGTGTGTGTGTGTGTGTGTGTGTGTGTGTGTGTGTGTGGTGTGTGTGTGCGTGTGTGTGTGTGTGTGTGTGTGTTCACCTCGTTGTGTTTTGCGGGGGTTGAGCTCTGGCTATTTGGTCCCGCCTCTCAACTGTTTACTAACTACCTTTTTTTCCCACACCACCATACACACACACACACACCAGGAAGCAGCCCGTGACAGTTGACTAACTCCCAGGTACCTATTTACTGCTAGGTAACAGGTTCATTCAGGGTGAAAGAAACTTTGCCCATTTGTTTCTGCCTGGTGCGGGAATCGAACCCGCGCCACAGAATTACGAGTCCTGCACGCTATCTACCAGGCCCTGGGGATTGTGTGTGTGTGTGTGTGTGTGTGTGTGTGTGTGTGTGTGTGTGTGTGTATGTGTGTGTGTGTGTGTGTACTCACCTAGTTGTGCTTGCGGGGGTTGAGCTTCGGCTCTTTGGTCCCGTCTCTCAACTGTGAGTCAACTTGTGTACAGATTCCTGAGCCTACTGGGTTCTATCATATCTCCATTTGAAACTGTGTATGGAGTCAGCCTCCACCACATCACTGCCTAATGCATTCCATTTGTTAACTACTCTGACACTTAAATAGGTCTTTCTGCTGTCTCTGTGGCTCATTTGGGTACTAAGTTTTCACCTGAGTGCCCCTTGTTCGTGTGCCCTCTGTGTTAAATAAACTGGCATTATGTACCCTATCAATTCTTCTGAGAATCATATATGTGGTGATCATGTCTCCCCTTAAATCCCTAAACAAGCACCAGACTAGAATTTAGTGTTCAACCAAGCATACAGTAAGTATCAGTTAACAGACAGTTAAACAGGAAGCATCGAGCAAGCAAGCAAGCAAGCAAGCAAGGCAAGGAAGCGAGCAGTAAGCAAGAAGCAAGGGCTGACTTTCTCATCAGCTTCTCATTAAGGAAACTCTCTCAAACGCTTTTCATTAGTGCTCTCGGTGAAGTAGCCATTACACCGGGCCTCACTTTCTCAGAGTGAGAGACACTTGAGTAGACAGTGTACGTGTCTCTGTCTCTATCTCTCTCTTTCTGTCTCTGTCTCCCTGTCTCTCTCTCTCTCTGCAAAGATGAGGGAGGAGGGTTGGAGTTTTGGGATGATGGGATAATTTATATTAAGGCTGTGGCTTAGATGGTTAGGTTTGTGGTGGTAATAATGATGGTTGTAGGGTAGTGGCTTTTCTCGAAGTTGGTGGCAGTGGTGCAAAATTGTGGTTCAGGTGGTGATGACTTCGATAGGGAAGCGATACGATACATCTGTATCTGTATATGTATATATACATCTGTATATGACATATATATCTGCGATACAGATGTTAATGGTGATGCTGGTGGAATTGATGGTACTAGAGTGAAGGTAGAATGAATGTGGGTGTGGTGGTCGCGATGGTAGCATTTGTGATGGTGGTGATGATGGTGGTGGTGGTGGTAGAATCAGTGACGATAGCAGTGGTGTTGGTGGTGTAAGAGAAGAGAGGAGACGAGGAGGAAAGATAAAGAAGGTGTTGGGTGGGGGGGTAGGAGGAGGGGATCCATCCTAGTCTTCAAATATCGCCGAAAATTGTGTGATTCTTGGGGATTTTTGGGTAAGTTTTGGCGCTTCCTTGCCTCCATGTGTCAGCCATTATGCAAAAAGTTAGAGAAAGAGGTCACACTTCTCCTGGAAAGTTGTCTCCCACCTCTGGCACTGCGCTCGAATGTTTTACAAAGTTATACAGATTTACAAGTCATCTGGAAGCCATACATCCTCGCCAAAGTTGGGTCAAGTATAACAGGGCGCCGCGCAAAGTTAAAGAAATGGCCTGACGCCCTCCTCAACTTTAAGAAAGATTTCAAACCAAAACAAATACATTATATATATATATGTATATATATATATATATATATATATATATATATATATATATATATATATATATATATATATATATATATATTTAAATATACCTCTAGGGCAAGTGTAGGGACCCATAGCCTCGGAGAAGAAAATAAAGAGTACTCAGAGAAGACCTTGTGGATCCTCACTGAACACTTTGATATTTTCTTCTCCTACCACCCCCTATTCTTTATATATATATATATATATATATATATATATATATATATATATATATATATATATATATATATATATATATATATATATATATATATATGGGAGTTATTGAAAACGATTGAGTGGGTTAGATCAATACTTATACGAATCATTCATTTTTCAATCATTTTTATTTAATAGGTTTATCTTCAGTTAGTGAAGAATGCTGGAAACAAATAGTTTACAAACTTCATAGGGCATTTTCAAGGGGCTTTATGAATTTAGCTAAATTAAACTTAGCATCTTCATAGGAAGAGAGACGGTGACTGCTATAGAGGACAGACAACAGTAATCACTGTCTACGCAGGGGTGATGAGAAGAAAGGTGGCTGTCCTGTCTAAGTGAATGGTGTGTCCACTGTCAGTTAGTTCTCCTTTGATCGTGTTGATAGAAGGGCGAATGCAGGAGCTGACTCTCGATAATTGGATGAGTGTTTGATGTGAAGTGCTTTTGCTATGTTTTGCTTCCATTGTAGCTTCATCTGTCAGTTATTCCGATGTTGTGGGTCGGGGTCGCTCTGGTGATAGTCTAGTTATGTGTAGACATTACGTGAACGTCAAGAGAGCCTTGTTGTTTGTGCAATGTCGTCCTGCCATGATATATATTAACAACTAGATTCAATGCTGAATGATCTACAGATTTTCTTTCCAAGGTACGTTTGTACTTACATATCAGGGACCAGGGGGAAGTGAGATGTAACTCTTGGCCCCGCCTTCTAGCCTTGTTGTACGTGTTGCTGACAATTGAGCTACTCTGATGTTCGAAATCTTTGCCGAATTTGATCTGAAAATTGTGATTTATGGAGGCTTCCACAACATCTTCTTTCAGTATATTATACTTGTGGATCACCCGCACAGGACACGAGCATTTCCTTATATTTCTTTAATTCTTGCTCTGTACTTTTTAATATTGGTTTGTATGCCTATCAGAGTGTGGATTCCATGCCGGTGCTGCATATTCCTGCATGTGTCAAATAAATATTGTGAACATTGCCTTAAAAGGGTTCTGAGTTAGGTTTCTTAACAATGTTCTAGCGTTTAACAGCGTCCCATATGCTGGCGATGTCACCCTGTTTGTGTGTGCCCCCCAGTGTTCGTGTTGCAATGATATCCACGACCATATCTCTCTCTCTCTCTCCTAGATTCATGTAGTTGTTTTCCCCATATTATGTAGAAAAGTGTTTTTCCAGAGTTTGGTAAGGACCGAGGAGGCAAGCAAAGGGCTCAGCAAACTCCAACAACAGGAGACTCACATAGTAATTAAGATGTCCTTGTCCCTCTCGAATACGCTTTCAAGCGTTCTTCCCTCATTTTGGAATTGTTTCAAGGCCTCTTTGACTCCTTTTCCTTAGTGTTCTCTCCAAGACATAATGTGGTAGGAAGATTATTTTCAATACCTCCGTTCGATCCCCGATAGTCCAAGTGGTTCAGTTCACAGTTCCTTCACCTTGTCCTTATATCCCAGCTTCTTGTCCTCAAATTCCTTGCAAGTTCTACATAGTAATATCGGGTGAACACTTACTCCTTATAATTCCCCAACCCGCATGTATCTGTACTATGGTTATAATCTTTACTTTCCATCTCTTGGCTAATAAAAAAACCATTAGTACATGGTTTGTAAATGGTTAAATGGGTTTTTATACTTTCATTTGGCTTTTGGACCTCCGTGGTTTCTGTTAATATTATTTATATTTTTCGTGCATTACTGTGAGAACTTTTTATGAAGTGAGGGAAAAACTATAAAATTCTTGGAATAATTAAAACTCTTCATTAATAATGAAACACAGATCACAGTTGTCTTACAACTATGTGATAGCTTAAGGGTTTTTTTTTTACATTCTTTCACATTACTCGACTCTAAAAGCTCAGGAAATAGAATGTAGAATTTACAGGAGATATGAAAGGTGACATGCAGATATATAAAGGGAATGATTAATAGATAGAGCGATAAATTAATTGATTTAGTAATATCTTACTACATGAAAGGACAGAAAGACAGACAGATCCAGAGAGAGAGAGAGAGAGAGAGACGGAGAGAGAGAGAGAGACTGACAGAGAGAGACAGAAACACATTGTTTAACAGAGAAATCTGATAATCTGGTATGTACGGATATTGGGCTATTGCATAGATAAATACAGGCATTAACATTAAAAATTGAGAAGTCGCCATTCCCAAGAGGTAAAAGTTATAAACCCTGCCTCCCCCCCTTGCCATATTTACGCTTGGCGTTCATAATGTACACCAAAACCTACCTATTAAGGGCGAGATTCTCATTTGACCTTAAAAGCGTAGGTTTCCAACGCTTATATTACCGGTTTATAGCATTTTAGTTACACCCTTGCACTCAAATTGTACAAAAATAGACGTATGAGTGCGTACAAAATAGACGTATTTAACTAGTACGAGTGCGGGTTATATATAACAAATTTGTAAATTGGGATATTCACAAGGAGGAGTTAATGATAATGATTAATGATATAATGTTAGGAGTTAATAATGATAATGAATATATCGGCGTAAAACAGCCCCAATCCTCCCCGAAACGTCCAAATAGACCATAAAAATCAACATTTTTACGAAGTTTTGAATTTACATTATTTTTTAATGCATGAAGGAAAGAGCTTGCGAATTGAGCTTTACCACAGAGAAGACAATGAACAGAGGGAACATAATATAATATAAAAAAAGAAACGTTGGAAAAATAGACAGAGACGCAATGTTCCAGGTGCGAACCAGCAGAACAGGGAAACACTGAAGAAATATAGGTTATCTTGAGATGATTTCGGGGCTTAGCGTTCCCGCGGCCCGGTCCTCGACCAGGCCTCCTTTTTGTTACACATTCCCCAGGAAGCAGCCCGTAGCAGCTCTCCTTCTCCCAGGTACCTATTTACTGCTAGGTAACAGGAGCATCAGAGTGAAAGAAACAGTTTGCCCATTTGTCTCCGCCTCCACCGGGGATCGAACCCGGAACTTCAGGACTACGAATCCGAAGCGCTGTCCACTCAGCTGTCAGGCGCCCTCGAAATAGACACGGAAGTGAGACACAGATGTCGGAAAACTTATTCATTGCAAGAGTTGTAAGAGAAATGGGTATAGGTGAAGGGGTTAATCAACTGCTGGTTAGAGAGGCATGGTTGAGGAGTTGACGCTCAACCCAGCAAGTACAGCTAGGTGAGTACATATGCACGAGTTTACATGACAAGGGAATTTGAAATACGGGAAAAATACCAATTAATTAGAATATCAATATATTAAAAGTATGAGTGTTATAATGAAAAAACAGAAATGTGTTCATTGTATGAATTAAAGAAAGCAAACATAAATTTGCACTAAACATATTCCTCTCATATTAATAGACCACGGGATGAAATTTTTGGTATTCTTTTCAACAATCTTCTGCATGTGGGTGTAGAGAGTAAACCCCCGCCCCCCAACATCATCTCTTACACCCCCACCCACGACCCCAACCCTACCCACACCTATTGCCCACTACCACTTTCCCTCCCCCCCCCTCCGAGAACCCCCTACCATCTGCCCCAACCAACACCTTCGTCTTTAAACCGTAACCATAAACCCCCCCCCCACCCCCCACCCCACCAGCCTCCCCCCCCCCCACCCCACCCCACCACCAGCCTCCACCCCCCCCCCCCCCGGAGAGGGGGGACTAATGACGGGTGTACGTCATGTCGTCACTATGACGGAAAAACGGTAAACACGTTGCAGGAATATGCAAATGAGGGGTAAATTTATATGCATTTTTTTTGTTGTTGTGTGTTTGTGAGGTACGAGAAAACGGTTCGGAAATGCATAACTCTTTTCCCCTCTCCCCTCCCCCTGCCCCCCATTTTCCCTGCCTTTTTTCCCTCTTTTTTTTTAATCCTAACATTCTCCTATCACCGTCTTCGCAGTTAATTTTACTTCTCCTCTTCTATCTTTCGCCTCTCCTCGTTCCTTCGGTTACATATACGCTGCTCTCCCTCCCTCAGTTTTACCTCTCCCTTTCTCTCTTTTTACATTCTCTCTCCTCACAACCCCTCCTCTTTCCCTCCTGTCCCTATGCTTCCTTCATTCATGCACCACCTCTTCTCCATCTCTCGATACTTGATATCTCACCTCTCCCTCCCATCCCCTCCCCCTTCTCCTCCCCCCCCCTCTACCTTCCTTCCCCTTTTCTCTCCTCTACCTCCCCTCCCCTCCCCTTCTCCCTCCTCTCTACCTCCTCTCCCTACCATCCTTACATCCATCACTGGTCTAAATACGCTTTCACTTCACACGCTTTTTTGTTTAACGGTGGAGGGGGGAGGGGGGGGAGGGGGGAGGGAGGAGGGGGGAGGGGGGCAAGGACAAGAGAGGGGGGGAATATTGAGATAGAGAGAAAAGGGGGGGGGAGTTTAGGAGAAGTGGATTCTCTAATTTGGAGAGGTAGACCTGTAAGGTTGGGTAGAGAAATGTATTTTGTAATAGGATTATTAAGAGGGGGAATACAGATAGAGAGAGAGAGAGAGAGAGAGAGAGAGAGAGAGAGAGAGAGAGAGAGAGAGAGAGAGAGAGAGAGAGAGAGAGAGGTGAAGACAAGTGAAGGGAAGAAACTGACATTGTGAAGTGACATTTATATATTGAATATTAGTTTTGCCTAGAGAAGCAGATTTGTAAGGAGACGAAATTTGTCAAACTTTTAGGTTAAGTCCAAGAATTTCGGCTCACCTCCAGTTGAAAGAACCAAGCCGAAGTGGATCGTGTGCGGTGGCCAAAATGGCCACACGAGTCATTCCCTAGTGAATGGAACACACGCTTAGTCTGTCTGCTATCCTTCAGGCCGAAGACGTGTTACATAAATCCCACTCCCCGACCCTTTGGTTAATTGGGAAGCGACGAGAGAGGTTCCGTGAACGGTTCCTCCCGTTCACGTTAAGGTCGGTCTCTAACGGAAGGTGTGAGGCCTAAAGAACAGTAATTGGGGACATGGTTGTAAACTGATTCGCGGGTCGTGCTCCAGGGAAAAACTAAAACGATAAGGCTTAAGATGAGCTGTGGGAAGATGAAAGCTCTAAGCCTTCTAACTTAGAAGAGTTAAGAGTCCGCCTTAAGAGTCGGAACGTGTCTGAAATTAAAAAAAAAAAGAGAGAAGGCAGAGGAGGAGGAGAGAAGAGGTACAAGAGAGAAACAAGATGTAGATAAGGGAATAAGTGAGAAAGAAGGGGAAAATGGAGGAGGAGGAACAAATCATGATGGAGGATAGAGATGGAAGATGGTGAATAATGTACAAAGAAATCACATTAACGTGATATTTCAATGAAAAAACAGCAGGAGCCATGCAGAAAATTCTAAGAATGCAGGTTTGATCCTTCTCGTGGTTGCTACTGATATTTATTCATTGATTCATCACATTAATGTGATTTCTTTGTGCATTTGAAGAGCAGTGGTAGAGGTAAAACTCCTAGACCCCGGCCAGAGTGCATGGTGGCCATGCGTGAAGCCCTCATTGGCGAAACCCAAGCTTCTTTGATTGGGCTTCAGTCAGGTGAATGGAACTATCAAGAGAGAACACTAAGCCATTACGACTACATGGCACTTGGAAGGGATCAGGATATGGATTTCAGATGGGACGAGGAGAAAGGAATGGTGCTCAACCACTTGGGATATTCGGGGATTGAACACCGACCTGCATGAAGCGAGACTCTTGCTCTACCGTCCAGTTCAAGTGGTTGTGGGCTTGCCTCAGGAACCCTCGAGGGTTCAGTTGAATCCCAGGTTGCATTGCTTTTGACCATGTCTTGGTGTAGTGGTCTGAGGCGTGTGCTCGAGGCGTCGTACACAGTGTGCAGGTTCAAATCCACTAAATGGCTCCCTCTGTCTTTCTCTTGGTAAATAAGAGAAGTTGGAATATATAGAAAACAGAAAGATAAAGAGATGGCGGACGAAGATGAATTATAAGATTAATGGGACTAAGAGATTACAGAGATTAGCTAGAGTTTAGAGGTGAAGGATTACATATTTACGACGGGAAAATAAGGTAAAACGGGATTACTATCTTTTACATGTATCACAGTGAAATTTACAGCAGTTATCAGGGCAGACTGGAGTAAATAGAATACTTGAATTTACTTCTGACCCGGAAAGAACACCCTTCAGACCTGACCATTTACCATGAACGGAATTACTTAAGAGCGGGTAAAGCCTCGATTCATACTGGGTTCGGAGTCCCTTCGCTTCAGTCATCCCTCCTCTTCATAAAATGGAGATAGACTAATGGACTGGTAGGAGGAAATGCTGGCAGAGATTTACATACATATATAGAATAATCCACATTGCTTGCTCTGTATTTCCAGCTACAATTTACTAGCATGGTTTGCATAGTTGTTATTTCGTGTGTGTATGTGTTTGAGTGTGAGTGTGAGTGTGAGTGTGTGTGAGTGTGTGTGTGTGTGTGTGTGTGTGTGTGTGTGTGTGTGTGTGTGTGTGTGTGTGTGTGTGTGTGTGTGTGTGTGTGTGTGTGTGTGTGTTTGAGTGTGCGTGTGCGTATGTGTGTACTTACCTAGTTGTGCTTGCGGGGGTTGAGCTCTAGCTCTTTGGTGACCTCAGGAGTGTGTGTATGTGTGTGTGTGTGCGTGTGCGTGTGCGTCTGTGTGTGTGTGTGTGTGTACTCACCTAGTTGTGTCTGCAGGATCGAGCATTGACTCTTGGATCCCTTGTGTGTGTCTGTGTGTGTGTGTGTGTGTGTGAGTGCGTGTGTGGAGATAAGAAATTTTCCACTAGTTTATATCTCGCATAACATTATAAGCTTCGAAATCCTGCTTGATCTTGGCCTTCGCAGATCTAAAAAATTACACGAAAATCATCTATCATTCTAACCAGGTTTCTAATCTGAAAATTTAGTCCAACCAAATTGCCTTATAACATCTCGTTGTATTAACAGAAATCATGACGTAAAGGAGTCACATAAAAAAACTCATAAAGAGTTCATCGTGTCGACATGTGGCACCATCGACACCATCGTGTCGATATGTGGCACCTTGACAAAATCAGAGGCACTGAGTTGCTGACAATTTAAATGTCATTTTCACACACGAAGCCATTTTTTTTAAGACTGTTCACTGGAATTAGTTTTTTCATTATATTTTATTAAAAAATTCAGTCGGGAACACCTTGTAATAATAAATAAATTCAGAAGTTCTCAAGACTTCAGAAGAGCATCAGGAGAGCAGCTTATATCAGCTTAAGGAAGCTTTGAGCAGCTTCAAGAGCTACTAGTTGCTTTGTGTTGTTTAAGTTTGTATTTAACCTTTTTCAGCAAGATTAAAGAAATTTCATACAACTTTAAGAATTTTCAGAGATCTTCAGACTCTTTATATTCTTGAAATCATTCCATGAAGTTTCTTTATATTTGTTTTAAATAAAACTTTTCTCACACTTTTAAGAATGACAAATAGATGAATTATTTTTAACTTTACGTAGGTATATCTTATTTGTTTTTACGGGACAACTGAATGACTTCCACGTATGAAAAAAATTATTCACTTTAACTACGACGAAGACTTTTATGTATCTGCAATTAGTATTGTTTTAATTCATATTTCTTTAATTCATAAGTTATTTATTCTTAAAATTTAGCTTAATTAGTGTATCAGTAAATTCTATATACCAAAAGATATCATGACGTCATGAAGGATAACATCATGACGTCATGAAGGATAACACTCTAATACACTGAATACTAGCTGTTCGTAGGCAAGACAATTACCCTGGCTAGGCAGGAGGTGTAGTTGGGTGTCTTTAGCCTCACCCAAAACCCCTGAAAATCCCAAATTAAGATATTTAATATCATTTAGAAACATAAATTTATAGTTGCTCAAATTGTCAACAATCAGCATTATGCCTCGCTTTTTAAACTTTTCAAAGTCTAAGCTATCCAATAAACCAAATTTAATATACTCATAACCATCCCAATCATAGTTAAACCAAACCTGATCAACCAGGCTGTGACTCATACGTCAGGCTGCGAGCAGCCGCGTCCAACAGCCTGGTTGATCAGTCCAGCAACCAGGAGGCCTGGTCGACGACCGGGCCGCGGGGACGCTAAGCCCCGGAAGCACCTCAAGGTAACCTCAAGGTAAGGTAACCAGAAACATGGTTAACTAAGAGGATGTTGGGAATGGAGCAACTTTTACTGATGCCAAAGCTAAATTAATATTATTAGAGTTTTAGTAGAAAGGGGAATAATGTAATTATATATACAGTGAAGATAATAGTTGGATAAACAGTTCTGCCGTTAAACATAACGCAACCTAAGAATATTAACAGGAATACTTATTCTTGTTAATATTCTTATGTTGTGTATCTGCAATTGCAATTATTGCAATAACTGCAATTATCTTTCTGACCTAAGAATATTAACAGGAATACTTATTTTTAATAATATTCTTATTTTGTACCACAAGACTGTTATGTTGGCAACAATCTGTCTTTAAGATGTTTACATAACTATAGGATACATAAGAAAATTTATCAAGATGTCATTACATATGGATTTATTATTTGTTTAAATAAATTATGTGTCGTTGTACATTTAATTTGATAATCAATGAAATTTTCTGCAAAAAGTTTATTCTGATTGTCTACATATATTTTAGCCCTATTTTCATAACATGTCAGAAAGTAACATCATTGTTTTGTTCTTCATTTGTCTGCTTTTATTTTGCTGCCTTTTAACATTCCACCAAAAAATTTTAACTTCTACCTTTCTGATTTACTCCATATGACTTTGATACTTGTTTTTCAAAAAAAAATTTAAAAAATCACTATTATATTTGACACAAACTTGATATATCAAACTCCAGATATGCTGTAATTATGCTGTTACAGTTAGCACACACTGCCGATTACTACAGGAATTTCTTTGTCTACTTGAAGCCGTTGAAATGCATAGCTAGTTTGTTAAAAAATTTCCCAAATGTCGAATAATTTCTGCGTTATTGCTCACTCAAATATATAATCGGTTTCAGTTTCACCTCTGCAAGCCAGTTTCACTCACTGGCTTCATACCAACTACGAGTAATCGCTACATATCCCTTACAGCTCGGAACTTTGCTCCCAAGTTCAGAACATTGCCAACGCGGACCGAACTTACTACACTAGGACGGATATTGCTCTAGGAAGCCAGGATATGGCCTACAAGATCAGAAAACAAATTTAGCAAGCGGCAGCAGTGGTGGAGAGCTGGCCAGAGTTTGGTTAGGACCGGATATCTCGATGCGTGTGTCGCAAACTTCGTCTCTGCAAGGTTAGACGTTTGAACTCCCGCTCTGAGATATAGCCGCTCCCTCCGGCGGGGAAACTGTGTTTACATGCACCCAACTTTACATGACCAGCGTCTAAACTTGAATACTATTTTCTCATATATTTAAATATATTATATATATGCTTGTTACTAAGCACACGGCTTAGTATATATAAAATATATGTTATATATGTTGTTGAATATGACCGAAAAGGTAAGATTAATAATTCTAACACGAATTTTCGCAATATTTCTTATGTTTTTCTTCACTGTCGGTGGTAATGGAAATATCAATTCTCCAAAATTCATTTTTATTTATGGTATGACGCCTGAACGCGTTTCGTAATGACTTATTACATTTTTAAAGACTTAATTTACACACAAATTCATCGTACTTATACTCTATTGGGTGAGGTGATATGGTACAAAAGTTTTGGGTGAGGTGAACAAACTTGTAACAAACACAAGACAGAACACGAAACAATGGGTATAACTTAGATATGAGAACATAGGAATGGAAGTAACTGCAGAAGGCCTATTGGCCCATACTTCCTCTTGCAGCTTCCATATTGGTTCGGGGTCTTGAAGTAGGTAGAATATAGTTGTGTATTAATTGGCTGTTGATTGCTGGTGTTGATTTTTTGATGTGTAGTGCCTCGCTGATGTCGAGCTGCCTGCTATCGTTGTACCAATCGATGATTTTTGTGTTGTTTGTGAAGATTTCTATGGTGATGGTTTGGTTGTGAGAAGAGATTATATGTTCCTTGATGGACCCCTGTTGTTTATGCATTGTTAATCGCCTGGAAAGAGACGTTGTTGTCTTGCCTATATACTGAGTTCTTTGGGGCTTGCAGTCCCCAAGTGGGCATTTAAAGGCATAGACGACGTTGGTTTCCTTCAAGGCGTTCTGCTTCGTGTCTGGGGAGTTTTTCATGAGTAGATTGACCGTTTTTTGGTTATATAGTCAATTGTCAATTGTAAATATAGTAAATTGTGACAATTTACGATAAAGCAAAAAAAACGGCCGCCCCCCCCAGGAAGCAGCCCGTAACAGCTGTCTAACTCCCAGGTACCTATTTACTGTTATGTAACATTGGCATCAGGGTGAAAGAAACTGTGCCCATTTTGTTTCTATCATCACCGGGGATCGAACCCGGAGCCTAGGATTACTACTCCAGTGCGTTGTCCACCCAGCGATCAGGGCCCTACCCCCCTTATATGTGTGTGTGTGTGTGGGTGTGTGGGTGTGTGGGTGTGTGGGTGAGTGTGTGTGTGTGTGTGTGTGTGTGTGTGTGTGTGTGTGTGTGTGTGTGTGTGTGTGTTTATGAACTCACCAGGAAGTGCTGGCAAGGTTGAACTTCAATTTCTAGTCGACACCTTTTCCAACATTGATTCGTTAATACAATGACCTTACCTGCTTGCATCCTATAGTTCGACATACCTTTCAAGCTTAATTAACTTGCTTACGAATTTAGCGGCTTATAATACCTTCTTGACATCAATGACGAGCCGGCCACTGCTAGATACGACAGATCGTCTCACTATTTCCTCTCAAGAACCTTACTTATCTGCCCTTCGATTGCTTTTAGAATCAAGTATTTCTTTATGATGATCTTGCTCGCGTCCCCTCAGAGTGGATTGGTTTCGAGCCGTTCCCTTTACGTCATTCCTCTCAATTTCTCAATTCCAGAACAAGTGTTACAGCTTTGCAATCAACTTTATCTAGCTTTTATTTTTTGGTACTTACCTAGTTTTGCTTGCGGGGGATTGAGCTCTGGGTTTTTGGTCCCGCCTCTTAACTGTCACTCATCTGGTGTACAGATTCTTGTCCCGCCTGTCCTGTGTGTGGTTCTGTACTCGTATGTTTGTACACACCTGCATCGGTTTGAAGTGGATGAGCTTCGCCCTAATTTGTTATTATTCCAATCTTACAATTTTATGACTCTTACATATCAATCCATATATAACTGGAAACTCTATGACACCCTCCAGGATTCGAACCTGGGTCGCCAGAGAACCATACACCCTGGCAGCTCAGCCCTATAATCACTCAGCCAACGATCAATATATATAAAAAGAGAGAGAGAGAATGCGCCCATATACGAGCTGTCTCTACTTCTTGAGTTTAACAACTCACCTTTAGCTTCACTTTAACACTCTTCTGCCAAACACAGACGTCTCGCCTTGCACTTCTGTGACATCAGATAGAAAACATCCTTTCCGTTTAATATCTGATCGTGGAGCGTTATCTTCACCGAGTTCAGTAATGCAGGCGTGAACGCTTAGGTTTTTAATCCCAGTAATGGAGGGAAAACGGCGGGAAACGAGGGATATGAAGAGTTTGTTGAATGGAGCGCCATTTTGAACGTATTCACAGTTTACAACGGTGCGAAAGAGGCCAGGTGAAAGAGCGGGAACTTCTTGTATTATTTTAGTTACTGTTAGTAACTAACTACTGCTGATAGTAGAACTGTTGTTACTGCTACTACTACTACTGTGGTTAATAGAACATCTGTTACTACTACTGTTGTTAGTAGAACATCTGTTAATACTACGACTGTTGTAAGTAGAACTGTTGTTATTACTACTACTGTTGCTAATAGAACTGTTGTTATTACTACTACTGTTATTAGTAGAACTGTTGTTATTACTACTACTGTTATTAGTAGAACTGCTGTTATTAGTAGAACTGATGTTAATACTACTGCTTCAAATTTTAATATTTCTAATATTGATATTAGTACCACTAAAAATAAAATAATAATAATTATACTAATTATACTAATATTACCCATTATTGCTACTAGTACTAATACTACTACCTCCGTGGCTCCTCCTGACACACACACACACACACACACACACACACACACACACACACACACACACACACACACACACACGGTTGTAGGTCATAACAACACCTACAACTATCACAACACCTTGGTCACCCACGCTTGACACACTTCGTGTCAATATTCTTTAATCAACAATAACACAGTTCTGCTCGACTACTAATAATCAGGGACAATTACTCCATGCTGGCAAGGAGGCATGCGGCATAGTAAGGTGTATTTCCGCTTGTAAATGTGTATTCAGCTTGGAGTTTACTTTAGTCGTCGACTATGTTCAGAACTAAAATATATTTGTGAGTTCAACAGAGTTATTAGAGTGGCTTTGTGTATGTAACACTTCTAAGTGTTGATACGTAGTTTCTTTATATTTTGGTGTCTGTTCAGGGTTTATGGGATAGTGGTCAATAAGCTGTGATGGAGGCCTCAGTGATATCCTCGCGGCTCACAGCTTGAAGAACACAGCCCTACGGCTCACAGCTTGAAGAATGCAGCCCCTACGGCTCACAGCTTGAAGAACACAGCCCCTACGGCTCACAGCTTGAAGAACACAGCCCCTACGGCTCACAGCTTGACCACCATCCCGGGTCTGAACACCACGTCAGACCAAACTTCATAACTAATGAACACGGAGTCCTGTTTCAATCTTTTGATTTTCATCTTTTTTATTTTTATTTTGTTCACGTTAAAATCATATCCAGTTTATTAAAGTCGACTTATGTAATCAAAATCCATATAAATGAATGTTCCATTGCATAAATGTACGTAGCAAGCTTCCTTGTACTTTCAATTGCAAAATTTAGATTAGGATACTTAGTGTGGGACTTCGACACAGTGTATGTATATGTAATATATATTATCGTTGTGTATATAATATTTATTTTTTGATGAGATATTGAGCTTGACAATAAGAGAGTTGGGAACCAGGAGTCAAAACTTGTGAGGTAGTTAACTTTCACTACACCCAATAAGGTTCCTCTAGGAGGCTGCAGCACAAGTTCTGAGCCGTTTCTTGCCCCAGTGGACCGTTCCTTCTGCTTGTTCTTCCTCTCTTTCTTCCTTCTCTTTTTTCATCTTCTACTTTTATCCCTTAACTCTTTTTTTTCCATTATCATTCGTCCTGGTATGTTGATCTATTATCTCCAGCTGCCACTGTCTTATGTTATCATCTTTCTTCCTTTGTTTTCTGACTCTCTCTTCGTTTATCGTCTACTCACTCTTCCCCACAACCCTTCACACTTATTTTAATCCTTTAAGCTTTCGTTCCGAGTTCATTTTCTCTTCCGATATCGCTGCTGTTGATCCCGTTTCTGTTATTATTACTACTACTAAAGAATCCATCCGACACATGCGATAAGGAAGGACACTGGTGAAGTTTCGGTCCTCCACCTCTTGCGCTTATCAAGTATCAAATGAGACATTAATAGGGTCCAGGACAGACCGAAACGTCTTCAGTTTTCTTTCTTTTCATAAGTGTGAGTTGGGTTATTTATTTCAGGAACGTTATTGTGACTTTTTCTTTGCATTCCTGCTGCTGCTCTTGCTATTATTAAAGCTGTCACTGATGCTGCTGCTGTTAGCATCGCTGCTTTGGCTAGCTTTGCTATTGGTGTTTTTGTTAATTGTTTAAACTGTTATTGTTCTCGTCTCGCTGCTGTTTCTGTTGATTGTTATACTGTTGTTGCTTCTGTTTTTGTGGTCGTGTCTTCTGCACATTTTCCTTCTGTGTGTCTTCACTTAGCTGGTCTCCGCTACCTGACTCTGTTATTGGTCGCCCTTTCGCAAGAGTCGCAAACAATTTGGCAGCGTTGTCAGGCAGTAATATGGCGGGGGACGAGTAATACATGATTGAGTTGTGTTGTGTGGCGAAACATGCATTTTTTACCTGTTGTGAACTTCGGCAGAGATTGTGAGGTCACCGAACGTTATTTTTGCTGTTCTGGGGGGAAAAACTGTAATGTTTGCGTGCATGTTAATCCTTGTGTGGGCTTTATGCTGTCATGTGTGATAATGCTTGTATGCTTACAATGCTTGTGTATAATGCTTGAGTGCATTTAACGTTCGCATGTGTATATAATACCTACTTGCTATAGTGCTTGCTTGTTAATCATGTTTTTTTAATGTGGTAATTTTTTGTTTTCGTTCATAAAATGGATATTAAGATTATTTATTTTGCTATTTATTAATAACTAGCTCTTTTATTTTTTATTTATTTAGATTGCAACTGATGATGCATATTATAAACAGGTCATACAAACACTGCATCAATTGCCAGTAATAACAGAGTTCTTTGATGTTAGGAGTGAGTAATACTTGTTACTTAAATGCCTTAATGTTACACAAGTAACGAAAGGAGGAAACATTACCTCTCGGTATTCAAGTGAAATACTATGAGTTTAACGAGACGGTGGGGAAGTTAAGGTGACTGAAGGAAGGAATTATCAAAGGGAAAGAGCCAAGACATTACGACTATATAGCACTTGGAAAGGGTCAGGATAAGGATTTGGAATGGGACAAGGGGGAATGGAATGGTGCCTAACCACTTGTGGACGGTCGGGGATTGAACGCCGACCTGCATGAAGCGAGACCGTCACTCTACCGTCCAGCCCAAGTGGTTGGGGCTTGCCTCAGGAACCCTCGAGGCTGGAGTGACTCGTACTGTCCACAGACATCTGAGAGATTATGCTTGGAATTTTGTCTAAGATCTGACTATGAAGTGGAAGATTAAGCAGGGAGATATATGAGAGGGATTACTGTGAGCACGTGTTGCGTCTTGTTGGGATCTGTCAAGGAAAGTTGCAGGAAATTGAAGGATTCAAGGAAAATTGAAGGAGTCTGTCTGTGGGAAGAACAAAACAGATTAACATTCAATCTAATTTTTAAAAAAGTAATTTTAAAAGATTACATTTAAAAACGAGAGAAGTTGAATGAAATGGTACCAAGAAATGAGTAAAATTTTGTTTAAGATATTGCTTTAGTCTTTTAAGGATTAGTGCTAAAAAAAGTATGTTAAATTGCCGTAAAATGCTAATCTTATCAGAAGAAACTTAAATTGTTGCAGACGACAATAAGTGACTGAATATTATTGTTCCAGCTAGAGATGGTTAAGTGTTACTACGTTAGAGTTCCCAGGCAAGTGGGAACACTATGTGGATAATGATTTCTGTGTGATGTAGCGTAGGATCTAAGATGACTTAAGACAATCTTCAGCCTAGATGGAAGCAGCTTGAGCGGAGCACAGACACACATACTTGTGGGAACATACAGACACATATCATTCCTGCATACTCATCATGCACCCACTTAGATACACAGAAACAGAAAAATAACTGAAGAAATATCAGGATAAGGGAATTAACGTAAACATTTTTTTTCCCAACAAAAATATATTTGCCTCTCCTTCAAGAGCCCTTAGACGCACTGCTTGTCATGTTCCTGTTTATTCAAGAGGCCTATCTCACGCTGCCTTATCGCATGTCTTCAAAGAGATCGGATCTTCTTCAGTGTCTCTTCTTCAAAACGCACCGCCAGCATTATCTCTCACTCCCTCTCTCCCTCCCTGAGTGCCTTGTTGATGGAGATCGGTGGCACTGTCAACATCAAAGGGTTGAATAAGTTTACGCTATGAAAAGGCAGGCTCTTAACGCCAGTCAGAAGCTGGGATCCCACCCGGAAGGGGTGGAGGTAAGGGGGAAAGGTGGGAGTAGTGGGAGGGGAGTAGATATTTAAGGGAGGATGAAGGGCAGGTAGGAAAACAGAGAGGGTAAAGAAAGATATAAGCGGAAAGAAAGGTAAGTGTATACGACGAAGATGGGAAGTGGAGGTGACTATAAGAGGATGGGTGTCAGGATGATGAATGTGGGAGTGAAGAGGAGGAGAAGGAGAGGGAAGATGATGATGATGATGGAGGGACGGAGGATAGACAACATTGGAGTACTGAGAAATTATTTATATATGAATATCCCAGCAGGAAAACTATGCAGCTGAATTGTTTATCAATGTTATCAATGCTGGGTTAACGTAGGTTCAATGTTTTTAACGCAAGGTCAACGTAGGAACAACGTTATCAATTCCCAGAACTCGAACACCCAATTCTGGGATAGGAATCACCTAGTTCTGGGATAGGAATCACCTAGTTCTGGAATAGGAATCACCTAGTTCTGGGATAGGAATCACCTAGTTCTGGGATAGGAATCACCTAGTTCTGGGATAGGAATCACCTAGTTCTGGTATAGGAATCACCTAGTTCTGGGATAGGGGTCACACTGTTCTGGGATAGGGGTCACCCAGGATTGCACTGAGCGCCAGAATGGTAACCCAAGACTAAGTTTACAGATTAATTTTGTATGTAAAAGAAACATTTAACCTTGATCTTATTTAAATTTAGAACTCCCGATACATACATATTTAAATTCAATTTTGCATTGCATTTAAGTTGTTTTATTTTCAATTGCGCAGGACTGCTCAAAAATGTATAATTCAAGTTTGATGATTATACAGCAACTTTTGAAGGCGATCATAACTTATTCATCATCATTTGATATTGATGGTGTGTGTATACATAATTAACTTAAGTGTACTTTTGGGTGGGTTTTGCTAGCAACTTAGGACCGGTGGTCCCTAAGGGCCGCTGGTCTCTCTCACTCTCTCTCTCTCTCTCTCACACTCTCTCTCTCTCTCTCTCACTCTCTCTCTCTCTCTCTCTCTCTCTCTCTCTCTCTCTCTCTCTCTCTCTCTCTCTCTCTCTCTCTCTCTCTCTCTCTCTCTCTCTCTCCTCTCTCTCCATCTACACATACTGCAGCAGCAGGCTCCAGTGAAGTCAGCACCAATATTCCCCGTAATGTCTCATCCCTTTTGCTTATTTGGTTATAACCTACAAAAAAATTAGCCTTCTCAACCGTCGCATTCTGGATAGTTGCATCTCGGTAATACCTTAGTAACTGATCGTTATTCCTACTTTTCTTAGAGTTTCGTTGATGCTATCAAGTTTCTGTGTTTTTTTTTCATCTTTTTATACCTTCGTTTTATGAGCTTTGCTGACCTCCTTTTCTCCAGAAATACTTTAGATACTCATCGTGATGCCTTTGGAACCTTTGTTCTCTTTTGCTGACTTTCTCCTCGTGACTTGAGTAGAATTACCTGACTGCCTGGAACCTGCCAATGTTTATCTCTTTCATTCGAATCTATTACAGCATTCAGGTACATCTGTATTCACTAATAATTGTTAGAGATCGTTTGTAAGGTGATAAGATAGTGACAAAGGCTGATTTATCTAATAGTTTGAAGTCGTTATCTCTGGTCATTGTTTGCTGTTGTCGTTTTAATCTATACTTTCCTTCTCTCCTGATCAGCTCCTCAAGACTTCGCTCGCCTTGGCTGAATTTTGGTCACTAGATAGAGATCTTAGTCATCTCCTTTTTAACATCAATCAATCAATCAATTTTAAATGTTCTCCGAAATTTGTGGTTTGTGACTACATGGCTCGTCTTATTCTCGTAATATTGTGGCATTATAACACAAGATTTAATAATACTTCAGAAATATTTTCACGTTATAATACTATAGTATTTGAATTCTAAATTGATATTCTAATATAATAATAATCATAATAAGTTGTTGTTAATAATATTAATGTTATTATTATTAGTGTTATTATAGAGCTAATTTTGAGGAGAATTATAGTAATAAAGTATTATTTATAATAATCTAGTAATAATTAACATCGTTCCCAAGAATATAATTTAAATGTTTCATTAATGTGAATTACATTCTCCTTCATGTCTCCTGCAATATTTGTGCGTCCAATCATCTTCACAGGTGCAAGCTTCAGGAATTATTTTATTATTACTAATATTATTATCATTATTATTATTATTAATATAATTATTACTATTATTATTCATGGTTCGTGTGGGTTTGTGACCACTGTAATTAATGAATATATTTAACCTTAATTTTGAGCTTATTTAACGAGGGGAAAATATTTTAAGGGAAGCGCCTTTTTTCTCCCTCACATTGATAGCATAGATTTTTATTTGGTAAATTGGACACAGTTTGGAACATATGTGTAAGGTTATTATTATTTTTTTTACATGAGCTATACTTAGTAAATTGAAGCAATAAATCAGTGCCAAAAATAGTGCATTGCGTCACGGTAAACCAGCTTGTTAAAACTTAACGAAATATATCAGTCACTCTTTAACGTGAAGCCTGAAAGGAAAATGCCATCACACCAACAATATATTTTAATTCTCGCTCCGTAGAGAAGAGACCTCAAGCACCAGAAAGGACCTCTAGCACTTTCAGGGCTGAAAATAGTTAAGGGCCCTATGAGGGGACCAGTAGGGTCTTGTTTTCAGATCGTTCATAACACTGTATCTTAGTTAACACAGGAAATCAGACGTGTAATTACGCATTTAAAACTTAACAAGTTGCTGACGCAGATATCGCGTGTCTTATTGGTTTCCGATTAGATTATTGTACAGGTGACGGGTTTCTTGAGTTAACATCACACACTTCTGACTTGGCCTCATCATAAAACATTTCGACTCAGCAATATAACTTTACGTAAAATCGTCTCCTAACACCATAGGTAAACGTTTGAGAAACCAGAAAAGCCGTTCCATTAGATGTCAGCATAACTTGACATTATAAGTTAGTAAGTTATAACATAGGACTATATACCCAGCAAACAATACCTAGTGAAGCCACAACTACAATTTCTTTGTTCCACAGTGACGCCCTGACGACCGTCTTAGCTCAATAACCCACACAACTATGCAACTCTGTTCCAGCTTCAGTCTAGTTGGCCGAATTCTGTAAGGCGTTAGTACCAGCAGTTCTCAGATCTCTGTTTGAGCTTCGGAGAGGTGTTTCTGGTTAAGTCAACTCTGATCTGACTCAAGGCATCAGATCAAATACTCGAACCAAGAGAAACTGCCTCGGTAGAAATCGGATTTACATAATTGAGTAATGCGTTCAGTTGTAATATAGTATGTCTTAATGTTCATTTTATATCAAAATATATTACGAATAACACAATTGTATATGTAGGAGGCCTAGACTCTCTGCATATCAAGAAGGCTTACACTCTCTGCATATCAAGACGTCTTGTAGAAATCAAGACTACCATATCAAGTAGGTCTGGGTGTAAAAGGCCTACACCCTCTGCTCCAGGTCACGTGCTGCTCCCACTGGGTGTGTTGTCAGAGCTCCCAGACACGTATTACCACGTATATACGTGGTAATACGAATATATATACGTATAGTGCCAAGTAGTGGCAAATTACCACTACTTGGTATTTGTGTTTTTTCCCCGTTTGATTGTTGTCGTCAACATATATGAAACGTCGGTTTCACAACCACTAGAAAGCCACACTGAAATACAGTCAGAATGATACGCTGACAGGAATATAAAGAGTCAGAAGCAAGACCAGAAGGATACAACTTTACACAATGTAAGGAAGAAGTTTTGAAAGCCATCAAAGTGTCATAGAGTATTGGTAAGAGACGAACGAAAATTTGTATTTCAATACTTCATCGTTGTGTATAAATCATGGATTCGTCGGTGCTTAAATTGTGGCCTCTGACAAAGGCTTGTTATAATCAACTCACTGAAATCTTGTAAAGCCTGTAGATATGATGGTGGTGGCGATGGAGGGGATGATAGTAATGGTAATGTTGGTGGAGAAGGCTGCAGTTGTACCAGTTGTGGTGATAGTGGTAATGGTGACATAATTTATAAGCTTGCAATCTATTTAAAACAACCATTGCTAATTATTTAAAATCGTAGCGAACTCTAACGATTGTCCAGACCAGTGTCGTTACCCGGATAAAACTTAGACTTCGCTCACAGAATCATCTCTGGCATCCAGTAAATGAAAGTGAAAGAAAGAAAAAGCTGAATTAATGTTCAATGAGCAATGGAAGTCAATTAGACATTATAATGCAAATCGTTCTCTCTCCTGTAATAGCTTCGAGCATTGTAGGTGGAGTGGAGCTCTAAGGTTCTGGGTATTGTCATATGCTGATGCGCCGAAGAACTTGTTGGCCAAGTAGCGAGGCACAACAACAACCTGGCGAAGATATAGATCAAGACAGACGATACAAAGTGTAGAGACCCCGGGGCTGAGTGCTGACCGCTCAGCCCCGGGTCTCAACCTGACCATTCCGGTCTCAGGGTAGAGAGAGAGACCATTCCGGTCACCCCCGACCGGAATGGGAGTTGGGTGGCGGACGTATTAAGGACTTACGTGATACCAACGACAGTTGTGGTGGTGAAGACGTCGCTTTTAACGTGATACCTCTGCCGCCTTCCTTTTTCTTTGGTTGATAAGATTGTTTAACTCCTGAGAGTATAGCCGATTTGTAGAATCATCTCGGAAGCTGTTTTGGAAAAAAAAATAATTATTGTAAGTACAGTAAAGACTGTGAAATCACCAGCGGTTTGGTTACTACTTTCTAGTGAAAACGTGTAACATTTTTGCGTAAATTACCTAAACAAATCAAGTCTTACGCAATATACTCAACCCAATCTAGACAAAGCGGACCCAACGTAAACAAAGCCAAATTAACAAAAACAAATCTTACCTAATCGTACGTAATTATGTGAATCAACCCTGAACAGAATAATTAAGTTGCTGGTAAACTAATTATTTGAGGCTAAAATGACCGTTCGTGTATACACTTAGGCTAGTTGGCCCAGCGACGGCCTCGATGTTTGCAGGGTCGGCGTTCAATCCCTGATGGTCCAAGTGGAAGTGGGCATGATTTGAGTCAGTAGTCGCAGTCGTGGGTGTGAAGATAATGTTAGTGAGGTGGTGGTGGTGATGATGGTGGTTGTGATAGCAGTGGTGTTGGTGCTGGTGGTGGAGGTAGTTGTGTTGATGGTGATGGTGGTAGTGGTGCTGGTGGTGGCGGTGGTGGTAGTGGTGCTGGTGGTGGTGGTGGTGGTGTTGGTGGTGGTGGTGGCGGTGGTGGTAGAGAAGCGAGGCAGGATGTGTGAGTTTGCTCAATGATGGAGCGTGTTTGTCTGGTGCAAGTTTAAAAACGCCTCCCTCTTCAGTGTCATAATTATTACAGTGGACCTCCTTGCTGGGACAGAGTCAATATTAACTTTCCTCTCTTCCCAATCTCTTCCTCCTTCCCTCCTCCTCCTCCTCCTTCTCCTACTATGCATCCCCGCCACACACAGCCCACACACACACACACTAATACACACTCACACACACTTCTATACTCCCACACACACACACACACACTAATACACCCCCATACACTCTTCTACACACTCTCATCACACTTCTACCCACCCGCCACACACTTATTCCTTCCTTGTAATCCGGCAATTATCATTCTCATTACCTCCTTCCCTTTCCTCTCCTCCTACCCTCCCTCCTCCCTTACTAGGTACCCTACCCTACACATATCTTGCCGAGATATTCTTTCTTCCCTTACCTGTTCCACTTCCCTCCACTCACCCCCACCTCTTCCTTACCCATCACTCATCATCATATTATCCCCCCAATGTCTACCAAAACCTCACACCACCATCACCGTCCTGTGTTGCTTCCTCCTACCCCTCAACTTTCAACCTCCCAACCCATCCACGGCCCCTGGAACCTTCAATATCAATCCGTAAACCCTCATCAACTCCCTTAACATTGACCCCTAGCCCTCATCAACTCCCTTAACATACAACCTCAAACCTCATCAACTCCCTTAACATTGACCCCTAGCCCTCATCAACTCCCTAAACATACTACCTCAAACCTCATCAACTCCCTTAACATACAACCCCAGCCCCAGTTGTAGCCATCATGAGGGGGGAGAAAAAGCCATTAGGAATCAACACTAAGAAATTACAGAGGAGTTACTCGGTGCTTCAGGAGCTCTGAGGAGCAATTGGTAGTTAACCAAATTGATTTTAGACACAATCTCTCTCTCTCTCTCTCTCTCTCTCTCTCTCTCTCTCTCTCTCTCTCTCTCTCTCTCTCTCTCTCTCTCTCTCTCTCTCTCTCTCTCTCTCTCTCTCTCTGTGAGACAGGCCACCTACATCCTGCAGATGAACCTAATCTGGAGAAAGTAGTCGTCCATTATAGTAACTTTAATAGTTGACGGGAAGTTCCTTTTGACGTTTTGATTCGTTCAGAAGAACTTGAAGTTGAAGGAACAGACTCCTCGATGTAACTTGGTACTCAGAACCTCACACTATTTATATATCATTTTCATGTTGTTATTTGTATATGTATACATGTGTTTTATTTATTGTAGCTCCATTATTCATTATGAATTTGAGATTTGTTGTAATTAATCGCAGCAGATAACTTGGTTAACGTATATATTATCCTGGGATAATGTTTTAGATAATATCAATATATTTTGTTATACATGATGTAATGATTTGTTATTTAGAATACTCAGACGCTAAATGTCTTTTTTCTTTGGACTTGTCGTTGTGCAGCATAGGAGGAGGTTCCAGGCCTCAAAATATTGATTTCCATGCGTGTTGTGAGTTGAGGAAAAATACACAAAAATCATGGGATTTAATTAAACTGAATTTCAGGATTTAAGGAACAATATTTTTAAAGAGCGTTTTAAGGACGCATTTTTAGGACCAAATGCGTATCTCAAGCATTACCAAAGACGATTTTTTAATGTCTTAGTCTGTGAGTTATGTTACACTTTAAGTTATGCATGTTTGTTAGTTTACTAGTCTGCTATTCACTGAAGGTTAAATCTGCGAGTTTGCTAGTGGAGAAGTCTGTGAGCTGCATTACTCTGTGTTTTAACTTGTTACTTTAGTTTAGTCTGCTAGTTTGTTAGTCTGTGCATCTGTGAATCTGATGGTCTACGCACATGTAAGTTTATTTGTCCGAGTCTCTTGGTCTGTGAAAGGCGCTAATCTGTTAGCGTGTGAGACTGTTAGGCTGTGAGACATAAGCTGTGTGCCTTAAGCTATTAGACTTAATTCAGGCTTAGTTACTTAGTCCGTGTTTCTCCGTGATGTATTGACTTATTAATCCGAGTGAGCTGGTGTCGTTCGTGTACCTAATTAGCTTTGTCTCTTCCTGATAAAGCTTTCATCGTATCTTTGTCAAAAAAGATATGCAAGAGCTGAGTGGTTTGTCTTGCATCGTGGTTGACCAGTTACTTCTGAATTTCTCAACAACCTTATGAATAAAATTAAAATAAATGTGTGGCTTAAAGATGTTCTTTCAGAGATTGGAATTGGTATATATATATATATATATATATATATATATATATATATATATATATATATATATATATATATATATATATATATATATATATATATATATATATATATATATATGTATGTATAATGAGAAAGAGAGAGAACAGTTTCTAGTTTGCAGCTTCATATACGAATATCAGTAACATTCCTAATGAACCCAAGTATTATTTTCAAAGTAAAGAGAGAGAGAGAGAGAGAGAGAGAGAGAGAGAGAGAGAGAGAGAGAGAGAGAGAGAGAGAGAGAGAGAGAGGAGTTGCACTTTAGAATGCTAGTGGCAAGGAATGGTAATGTGGTAGTCCGCAGAAAAGCCAGTCTGAAGCTAGGTGCGCCGCGATGATACCCTGGCTTTGATGGGCGAGTCCCCAAAGGATACGCCCGACCCGACGAAAGAATTTAGATTGGTATGCAAAAGAAGGAAATTGAATGTGGACGCAAATGGTTGTGTCTGAATGGGAGGAGTTTGGCTGTGAAATATGACTTGGACAACCACAAGACGGAGAGAAACGAGACCTCGTGGCTAACAACTTCCAGTGGTCAGAGAGGGTAGAGGAGTCGAGGGATACCGAGTATTACTGAAGATAAGCGGATGGTTGGGGTAGAAGAGATTGAGAGAACATTAATCATAATATAATCATTGAGAAAGGAGAATTGGACAGAGGAGCCATATAATAATGCAGACCAAATTGGTATATATTTAATGATAATAGAAGAATTATATCGAATCAAAAGAGGGATTTTGAGAGTTAGTGATGGTGGAATGAAAGTTAGTTTATTATGCACCCCATACCCAAGGATGAAGATGTAAAAATACATCTTCATCCTGAAATATATGTACCTTAAAATATATGTAACCTAACTGAAATATCTGAAATATATGTAACCTAACTGAAATATCTGAAATATCTGTACCCTAAAATTGACCACTGAGTGTTGTCGGGGGTTGGGTCTCACAACTTCTAACCTTTGTGTACAGTCAGTGTGGTCTAGCGGTTAAGGTTCTGAATACGCTAAGGTGTATGGAGCCCTGGCTGTCTGGGTTCGAATACTTCAGGGGGCGGAGGAGTTTTCAGCTATATATATATAGTAGGGGTACCACCTACTGGGCAATTGTAGGGACCCATAGCATTGGGGAAGATAATAAAGAGTATTAAGAGAAGACCTTGTGGATTCCCACTGAACAATTTAATAATTTTTTCTCATACCACACCTACACAGTTTACAGAAAACATACACACATATCAATCACTGTTCGAATACCTCATCCAACTCTTCCGGAGGTGGGGTGCAGTGCCCAAGATACAGCAAGCATTTCCTCTCTGAATCGCGACACTGGAACAGGAAACTGGTCGCTCTTGAGTCTCTAGTTTGCCTAATGAGTTCCTCGCCCCACCTCGTTTAAGAACATCGTTGCACAGTTACCCCAGGCGCCCAGAGTATCAGTACCCATCAGCACGAACCTGTAACAACGTTCTAGGTCTTTGTACTTACTAGTTTTCTGGGTCTCCCTGAAGGTGGCCGCCCCGCCTCCCTCAGCTGTACTGTAAGGTAGATAGGTATCAACCAATGTAGAGGCACACGTGTAGTCCCACACGACCTGTTTACCTTCCCTCCATGGCTGCAGGGTGACTCCATCTGGGCGTTTGTTACTGATTGTCAGGTCTGCATATATATTAGTAATTGTATAATGTCCCAGTCATATGACGGAGACTCTGAAGCCCCATGATGTTGAGGTTATCTTGAGGTTATCTTGAGATGATTTCGGGGCTTTTAGTGTCCCCGCGGCCCGGTCCTCGACCATGGCCTCCACCCCCAGGAAGCAGCCCGTGACAGCTGACTAACACCCAGGTACCTATTTTACTGCTAGGTAACAGGGGCATAGGGTGAAAGAAACTCCGCCCATTGTTTCTCGCCTGCGCCTGGGATCGAACCCAGGACCACAGGATCACAAGTCCAGCGTGCTGTCCGCTCGGCCGACCGGCTCCATGAAGATACAGAAGATGAATTACTTATCCAGAATACTGAACAATGATGATCCATAATGATCACTATCAGCATTATTATCTTCTAAATTATGGAACCTTTATGATCACTATCAGCATTATTACCTTCTAAATTATGGAAAGTGCAATCCAGTTATAAACAATGTATATAAACATTATGCAATAAATGTAACTGGTAGAGGACGTCGTCCGTCCCATGTAGGTGATCGATGCAATATAACAAAACACGTAGATAAACGTACGGAAACTCACACACACACGCATATAAACACAGACACTGGCACTGACATATATATTATTATAACAGACTTCAGAGCTGATAATCCTCCTCCTTTAGGTATAAATAGGTGAGAAAAATATAAGCGAGAACATAGAGACAATTACCCAAACACAGAGAGACACGAGAGGAAACGTTCAATATTCCTTATCTTTCTGAACGCAGCATAAGAAAATATCAACGACAACACATATATTGAAGTGCACTTACCTTCCAATTCCCCAAGTGGCGTGTAGTATTCCTCATGTGACGTAAGGCCTCCTACCACTTAGGTAATATGATCCTTGAAAGAACCCAGAAGACGCAGTTTTCCATTACGTTTCTAAAGTTTTTTTTTTGAGAGGAAAATGAGTACGAGCTCATTTCCAGGGAGAATTAAAGAACATTTCACTCCTTTCTCGAATTGTATTTTGGTTAAGTTGATGGGGGCGAGTTGAGCTGAGGTGGGCGTCGTTTTCTTCCCCGTATTGCATTGTTGGGTAATTGTTGCAGCACCAGGTGCCTCCTGCAGGTGATGCCTCGCTTCCTTATACTGTGTTCTTGCTGCTGAGGCTCCGTCTGCCTCTTTGTTCTTATTTATTCTATCTAACTGCGTCTCTCCCTCTCTCTCTCTCTCTCTCTCTCTCTCTCTCTCTCGCTCTCGCTCTCTCTCTCTCTCTCTCTCTCTCTCTCTCTCTCTCTCTCTCTCTCTCTCTCTCTCTCTCTCTCTCTCTCTCTCTCTCTCTCTCTCTCTCTCTCTCTCTCTCTCTCTCTCTCTCTCTCTCTCTCTCTCTCTCTCTCTCTCTCTCTCTCTCTCTCTCTCTCGTATTTTTCATGATTCTCTTACCTCCGCTACACCTCTTCAGTGTTCAGTGCGTGGCTGATAAATCCTAGACCCTTCAATTTCAATTGGCTGAAGAGATCTCGTCTCCTGCCACCTTCGCCAATCGTACTTCCATCGCCACCACAACTACTTCCACCACATCGCTACAACTACACGCCCTGCCACCACCACCACCACCATCACCACCATCGCCACAACCATCCTTACATCCCCTTATTTTTGCACAATTTAATTAATCAGCCACTGAAATTTCTCCTCCTGAAACTAAAGAGATAGCCTTAACCACTAACTTTCATACCTACAGCCACCACCACGACAACCACCTTCACCACCGCCACAACGCCGTCATTGCCTCTGCCTCCACCACACAACCACACTCTAATTCACATGCCTAGCCAATCGTGGCCTATTGATGTTCCGCCCCGCTTGACTCCGCAAGATCTGACCTTCAAACATCAGATCACAGGTCTCTCTCTCTCTCTCTCTCTCTCTCTCTCTCTCTCTCTCTCTCTCTCTCTCTCTCTCTCTCTCTCTCTCTCTCTCTCTCTCTCTCTCTCTCTCTCTCCCACCGGCTCCTCTCTTCAACAATGCCCTCTTGCCCTGCAATCCTATTCCTTTAAAGCACCCTGCAAGATATACAAGGTACCATTCATCAAGCCGCCTCTTCTATATGACTTAACGTTAAAGCCTCTAGACTGGAACTTGGAGGAGAGAGGTCCTGATTTCTCTCTTCCCAAGAAGATCCTTTAAAATGGAATTATTTTGTTGCGTGTCTCCTTCACGAAGCTACGAAGCTAAAAAGTTTAGAGCCTTCAAGAACCTTAGCTTAGAAGCCTTCACCATTCTGTACTGAAGCAACGTGAAGTCAACCCCACTAGTATGACGCCAATATTGTGAAACTCTGCCTTAAAACTCTTCCCAATCTTAGAATTGGGAAGGAAGCTACTAAGAAAGACTCAAGGAATTTGATATTTTCACACTAAAGGAAGGGAATAGCCGGAGGGGATATAATTCCGGCATACAAAATACTCAGCGGAATTTTAAAATGCATGACACAAAATTAATTTTAAACAGAAAACTCTAGAACAAAGGTATAGTGTAGTTGTAACTAGACTCAAATGACCCGCTTAGATGTAAAGATATTTTTCAGTGTTGTAAACATGTGAAATTAGATAGACGATATTGTTTAAGCAAATGCTTTGAGCAGTTTGAAAAGAAAATATAAGAAATACACATGAACGAGTCCTTGTATTTAAAGGACGATATCTAAAAGGACGGGGACAGGAGCTAACGATCGACCTTGCAACTACATATACGTGAGTTCACGCCCAAACACACAACTGAGATAAACACACAAAACGTAAGAATATTTAGAAAATGCGTTTGAATTCAGTTAAATATTTGATTAAATTTCATGAACATTATATTATTTCTATAGCCTTCAACATCGCAGGAAAACATTTCAATGAACAATGAAATCTCCATACAATGTCCCAACATAATGTATGAATTTATCTGTCCACTTCAAAGTGGAAAGCGTTAACAAATCGATATACATCCAGAAAACTTACCAGACACTTAACTGTACAATAAAACTAGAAAGTTAAAAAACGCGGACTCAAAGTAAAAGTCAAACGTAGACTCTTCTGTCGACACATCCACGACCCCTCAGAGAGAAGGCAAGGGAACTATGAGGAGGAAACGCCAAGCCATTTCGACTAAATAGCATTTGGAAGGGATCAAGATAAGGATTTAGGATGGGACGGGGGGGAAAGGAATGGTGCCCAACCACTTGGACGGTCGAGGGATTGAACGCCGACCTGCATGAAGCGATACCGTTGTTCTACCGTTCAACCCAAGTGGTTGGGTTCACTCAGAGAGAGAACTCGCCGGTAATAATACGTAATTGTTGAGCAAGTGATAGTTGACTCCAGCAGACACCTTCACCTGAATATATTAAAATGTTCCAGTGTTACAACATCACATTATATTTCCAAGCTTTGGAAAGGTTATCAGCTTTCAGGTTGATCGTGTTTGCCAACACACTGGCACCATTCCTTTCCCCCGTCCTATCCCAAATCCATATCCTCATCCCTTCCAAGTGCTATATTGTCATATACAGACTTATATGCATATATGTTTAACTCTTAATCTTCATAATTACCTTAATTTCCCACATTTGTATACTTTTCATCAATGTTTATAAAAGTTTGGAGATTTAAAATGTTATAATATGACCAAACAAACTCTTCTCTCAATTGGACTGTGACGCCGGCCGGGTGCTTGCTTGCAATACCATTTACATTCTCCACAGTTTAATAAAGCATAATACGTACCCATGCTAGCTTCAATAATAATTTCTCATTCATGTGCTTTACCCGCCTGCTAAAGCTGCACATCCCTGCAAACCGTTGTCCAATAGATATTAGTCAATTACGAGTGAGCTTAGCTCTATAACCTGATAGAATATTATTCTGTTGTGGGAGTGAGTAGCATAAATATGTTTGTTGTGAGAGAGCAAGCCGAGGATTCCGACACAGACCTGTTTATCACCCAGCCATGCTGAGAATTCTCCCTGCTGTCTCCTAAATATAACAACCACTCTACCGTCTAGGCTAGACGGTAGAGTGACGATCTCGCTTCATGCAGGTCTGCATTCAATCCCCGACCGTCCAAGTGGTTGGGCACCATTCCTCCCCCTCCCCCTGTCCATCCCAAATCCTTATCCTGACCCGATCCAAGTCGTAATGGCTAGGCGCTATCCCCTGATAATGCCTTTCCTCCCCTCCAAAATATAAGAAATGCAGAGCTGGTTATGAATATCTTATCCATTGCTGTAAGCAATTATGAATATATGTATTTATGTGCTCATACATCAGCCGTATGGTAGAGACGTGGGATGCCAGACTGTTTATTGAAATATTTCCTAGATTCCTAGAGAAGGAATATTTTATAACAAATAAATGTTTCTGTGTTTAAAAAAATATTTCTAGGTAATAAGAACTTTTTTGGGGGGTCTAACACGCTTATTTTGACCGAACCACACACTAGTAAGTGAAGAGACGAGACGTTTCAGTCCGTCCTGAACCATTCTCAAGTCGATTGTCTTGAGAATGGTCCAGGACGGACCGAAACGTCTCGTCCCTTCACTTTCCAGTGTGTGGTTTGGTCAACATATTTCAGCCACGTTATTGTGACTCCTAACATTCTTACCTTAAACAATAAAACGAGAATTACGATACTTTATTGAAATCTCTCAAATTTCTTAAACTTATAGAAAACTTGAAAACTAAGAATTGTGCAATTCACGAATAAATAATTTACAATAATAATAATATCCACTAAGTTACTGAACCATTTGTTAGTCAACTTTTCATCGCCAGGAGTTCACGGTGTCGACTAAGCACCACTCAAACACTATAGTGATGTCCACCACAATACTGTGTTACCATAAGCAATAACTGTTCAGGACTTGACCGTGCCCTCGGGAACAGCTGGTAGTAACGACGTCACAATGTCACCATCGTAACGAGGGGAAAATGTTGGTATTTTGTAAGTTAAATTATTTGAATATTCGAGGGAAGAAAGATTATGATAGATTTCCTTTTAAATAGATGAATAGATAAGAATTTAAAAGAACTACAACGGCGCTTGAAACGTCCTTGCTGGATCTGCCTTGCTTTCTTATAAAAATATAATAATAATAATAATAATAATAATAATAATAATAATAATAATAATAATAATAATAATAATAATAATAATAATAATGTTTATTCAGATAAAAGTACTGTACATGCATAAAAAATGAGTTTCAAACAGAATGTTGGATTTATATATATGGAGTAAGTATATACTATGCCTAAAGACACTAATACGCATAGCAGTTTCGGCCAATGTGTGTTTCTTGATTGTAATCAAATTGATCCTTTTATTGGTAAACGTTTGTGTCAGAATACAAATAACAAAACTGAATGCTATCTATACGAGTCATCCCAAGACCACAAATGTTTTCGGAGAGTGTACATTAGTGACCAGAGCCGCTTTGGTTTTATAACATTTAAAATATATTTTGACGAGATAACAGTGCTGAAATATAAATGTTGAAATGGTAGGCATTTGATACAAATCGTCTTATTAAATTGCAGCAAATTTTCAGTCCTGGAAATTAGCCCCAAATGGATAATATCCAAAAATTATGTGTTTTTGATTTGTATTATCAACTTAATGTGACTTTTCGCTTTGCACTCCTTAAGGGTAAGATCCTTAACTGTATCAGGATTTAGACCTTTAGTTAAATGGTAAAACAGCTACATACTTCAGCATACACTGTAGCTGCAGTATGGTGTAAAAGACCTGAATATCTGCGCAGTGTTGGTTAGTCATTCGTTTGGTGTTAAAGTAAGGAGGATTCTTTAACATCTATTACAGATTCATATATATGTTAGAAAAACTGATTCCTATTGTATTCACATCTAACCAAACCAACCCAATCCTTCCAAGCTTAACAGTATATGCAATTTTAACAACAATATGAGAAATATACGACGAGAAATGAGATATTACACGTGCACAAGGTTGGTTGCATATTCTAGTCCAGAGCGAGATTTTCCAGGAATTACCTGCGAGTGTGTACAGGCAAATTCCAGATTATAACCTACAGGTAGGGTTAGCCAGTTGAAACAAATGATGTCCCATGTTTTGATGTCAAACTTGGTCGTTCATGTGTCTCACTAGCTTTAGTGATACACAAGTGTAATAAATGCAGAAGGTGGCTGATGAGTTATGATGATGGTGGTCTTGTGATGAGATATTTTGGGAGATGTATTATAAAGTTAGCGATACTTTCACGTATTTAGACAAAAGGACTGTCATATGCGCTCACGCGCGCACGCATCCATATACACAGACGCACACACACACACACACACACACACACACACACACACACACACACACACACACACACACACACACACACACACACACACACACACACACAAAGGTATGGGTATGATAGGGAAATAGGTCAGAGTCATTGCATTAGACAACCATGCAGTGGCTAGAAAAGCGGGATCAAAGAGCTAGAACTTAATCCTGCAGTCATAAATAGGTGAGTACACACACACACACACACACACACACACACACAAACACACACAAACACACACACACACACACACACACACACACACACACACACACACACACACACACACACACACACACACACACACACACACACACACACATATCATTTTGCAATTGCAAGCCCTAATGCATCTGATGACGCCGCGCTGTCCTCATTAAAATCATAATAAAGTATGGCAAGCGTGCGAGTCCCAATAAATTTCGTGAAACTATTTTTCCATCGACTGATGGCGTCGTTTTATTGAACTTCATATTTGTCATTATCGCGAGTAGCGTGACCAAGGCCAGTGAGGTTCGCAATGTTCTCTCTCTCTCTCTCTCACTTTCATCATCCGAGCGGTTATAACGTCGGTAAACTACGGCGACGTTATTATTGGGGTTAACGTTCGCATTTGCGTCATTGACGTCATCATGAAGATTGACAGCTGTTTATTTTTGTATACGAGTACCAGTGAGTTCCAAATATTTTTGTTATTGTAAATATTACACATATAAGTAGCGTGTGTTTATTTCCTTATCCGCTATAAGCGGTTTCGTTGCGAACCTTACAACCTAAGGCCATTTTCCAAGGATGGTCCTAGGGAGAAATTCTAGGATGGTCCAAGGCCTAAGGGTGGTCCTAAAATGGAGTCTTTCGTCGAGGTCCTGGTGTGGTTCTAGACCGAGGCTCCTATAGATGTTTTTGCCTAGGGTCCTAGCGTGGTTTTAGGCTGGAGTCGTAAGTAAGGGTCCTATGAATGGAATGGAACTATCAGGAGAAAGATCAAGCCATTACGACTATTTAACACTTAGAAGGGGTTAGGATAAGGATTTGGGATGGAACGGGGGAAAGGAGTGGTGCCCAGCTACTTGGACGGTCGGGGATTGAACGCCGAGCTGCATGAAGCGAGACCGTCCCTCTACCGTCCAGCCAAAGTGGTTGGTTAAAGAAGAACCTCAAATAAAGCTTAAAACAAGATCTGGAAAACCCCCTTGGAGGGTTTGTAATAATAACGAGGATTGTGTATAGAAAGATGAACATATCTACAGTGAGTTCATGTGTTGGTGAGGATTCCTGCAACATACGAACACAACTTCACAATGTTATGCTTCACAACCATGGGTGTGAACACAACCAGGCCTCCTATGCTTTACAACCATAGGAGGCCTGGTCGACGACCGGGGCGCGGGGTCGCTAAGCCCCGAAAACACCTCAAAGTGTTTGAGGTCAAGGTACCAAGGTAAGGAGGGTTGTGTTCTGGATGGCCTCCACCTGGTCCTGAATGGTGGTGATCCCACAGAGTCAGGTTCGTTCGTGATGAAGCTGGTTGGTAATGGTAAGATGTATAAGATTCGAGCTCCGGGTTCTGGGGGGACCCCGGGGTGTGTTAGACCACCATGTTGCACTAGCCATCTGTTGCGACCTTCCGGGTCCTGCTCTATGATTTATAACGATGGTCTGCGGGGGTGTGAGCATAACAGTAATAATAGTAACGTCAACCACTTTACCGTCTCTACCAACGGGCAGCGTCATCAATGGCAACCGGAAAGCATAGACATCACTATGACTAATATCATCTTTACTGCCACTTATGTCACCACCATTCCCACCCTCCTCTCCTCTCCCTCACCCCTTCTCTCCCTTTCCTCTCTCTTTCCACGTGAGGGGAGGTCCCTCACACCTCCCCCTCCGTCACCTCACCCACTATGGCTCCTTAATAACCCATAAATCAATAACCTCCAATTGCTGTATAGAACAAAGGTATAATATTTAAAACCTAACATTTATTTTATATCCAAAGTGTGGAATATTCGGTCTTTAAATTCAGATCTCACAAATTAAACACCTGAACATTAAATGCAAGAGTTGATTAGATTTTTTTTCGTATTGGAGGAACGTGAAACTCATCCTCTTAATTTGGCGATTGTTTTGATTTTAACAGATTTTAACACAAACTTCGTTAAATTTCTCTTGATTTATTTTTGCAAGCAGAAGCCGTGCGCCGCCCCACGCTGAGGCAGCGGCAATAATCATGGCTCCAGTGCTGTGTTCTGAATTACAAGAAGTGTTCAAAGGCTGGTCACAAACCAAATTGTTCACATACCAAAGATATTTAAATGTTCAAAAGGAGCAAATGCAAATATTAAAAAGTAAGGTTTTTCGGAATTTGCTGCTTGGAAGGACGCGAAAAAAATTAATTAATGGGCGAATGTTGAGTGTGCTTCAGGAATGCAGGACTCGACAGCTTACTTGAACAGAACTATTAACTATCATGTATATAAGAACGATTTAGAATTCAGAACGTGGTTTTGTCTTCATTTTGTTTCTTGTTTATCATTCGGGAATGACTTAAATATCTAGTGCTTGAGCAATCAAAGAGAGCGATACTGCATGGATAAACATTTCTGAAAAGCATTGGATATAAAGGAAGTACAAAACTTTCTGACTAAATAAAAATCACACACACACACTCACAGACACACACACACACACACACACACACACACACACACACACACACACACACACACACACACACACACACACACACACACACACAAGCAAACTATCGTAAATAGCCTTAACAACATTGTGTGTGTTCTGTCGATCCCTCACACCATTCGTTCTACTCACATATTGATAGAGCCATTAAAGTTTTTGCTGGTTTCCGGGTTCTTCCGTGAGGAATTTCGAATGTCAGTTTAAGTAGTTCCGATTTTTATAAATATATTTAGGTGCACACACACACACACACACACACACACACACAAACACACACACACACACACACACACACACACACACACACACACACACACACACTAGGTGAGTACTAGGTGAGTACACACACACACACACAAGCACACACAAAGTTGAGACTCAGACGAGCCATTGAGTGATGAAAGTTTTCTTTTAGCATAATAGTGGGAAGATGCAATGAACTAAAGTGGGTAAGGTTATAGAAGCAAACTCCAATAATAACTTTGAAACAGATATGATAGGAAAATGGGTCAGTTGTCATTACATTATACAACCGGCGGATTATAAAGCAGGGTCCAAGAGCTATTGCTTGATCCTGCATGTGAGTACAAATACAGATAAGTGAGTATGTTTACACACACACACACCCACACCCACACACACACACACACACACACACACACATACACACACACACACACACACACACACAAACAATATATATATATATATATATATATATGTATATATATATATATATAATATATATATATATAATATATATATATATATATATATATATATATATATATGTATATATATATTGGATAAAATGTCTATCCATTCAATGTCGATTGCCAGACGTTTGGGGCTAGTCTCACGCACCTTTGCCTGGTGATTGCAAGTAAGTGAAGAAATAACGCAAAATCTAGTACATGGGGAAATATAATGCTAAGGGTTATTCCTGAACCAAACACGCAGGTCAAAAACGAGACTTTGCATTCAATTACAACATATAGCAGGGAGCGGGTGGCGAAGCTGGGCTTGGAGGTCGGGCTCAGGGTATAAAGAGCGGGCCTGCTATAAAAGCCATGCCTGCTCTTGCATGCTGATCGTCCCCCGCCAACCTAGCCAAGCAGGCCAAATTCTTCTCTTATCGTTCCTGAAGGCGATAAACTCAAGACGAAAAAACATCCTGAGACACGTGTGTGTGTGTGTGTGTGTTTGTGTGTGTTTTGTGTGTATTCCTATTTGTGCTTGCGGGGGTTGAGCTCTGGCTCTTTGGTCCCGTCTTTCAACTGTCAATCAACTGATGTACAGGTTCCTGAGCCTACTGGGCTCTATCATATCTACACTTAAAACTGTGTATGGAGTCTGCCTCCATCACATCACTTCCTAGTGCATTCCATTTATTGACTACTCTGACGCTATCAAAAATTCTTTCTAATGTTTTTTATGGCTCATTTGGGCACTCAGTTTCCACCTGTGTTTCCTAGTGCGTGTGCCCCTTGTGTTAAATAAACTGACATTGTCTACCGTATCAATTCCTTTGAGAATCTTGTATGTGGTGATCATGTCTCCCCTAACTCTTCTGTCTTCCAGCGATGTGAGTTTTAATTCCCATAGTCTCTCCTCATAGTTCATGCTCCTCATTTCGTGTGTGTGTGTATGTGTGTTTACTAGTTGTGTTTACTAGTTGTGTTTTTGCGGGGGTTGAGCTTTGCTCTTTCGGCCCGCCTCTCAACTGTCAATCAACTGTTTACTAACTACTTTTTTTTGTTTTTTTTTTTTTTTTCACACCACACACACACACACCCCCCAGGAAGCAGCCCGTGACAGCTGACTAACTCCCAGGTACCTATTTACTGCTAGGTAACAGGGGCACTTAGGGTGAAAGAAACTTTGCCCATTTGTTTCTGCCTCGTGCGGGTGTGTGTGTGTGTGTGTGTGTGTGTGTGTGTGTGTGTGTGTGTGTGTGTGTGTGTGTGTGTGTGTGTGTGTGTGTGTGTGTGTGTGGTCACACGTCTCCCTGTGTGCATGTATTTTAGATTATTAAAATTTTGTTTGTACATTTGGATAACTCACATTGTTCTGTGTTCGACAGACTGATGTGCGGTGACATACATACACATCCAAGTATATAATTGCATGACATAATATGAGTTTCACATTTTTTTAAACGAATATATATTACTCGTAATTAAGTGTTTCTGTGAGAGCGACTCAAACAATTATAACTTCGCCTTTAAGTCCAACAAAGACAGTCTTAAGATCTCTATTATAAAAAATGAAAACTAACAGGGACGTTAAATGATACACACCAAGTTTGGCAAAAGAATTCCTTTCGACTATTAGTTGAATTTCAATGTATAAAAAAAATGTCATTCAACTGTTACAGATTCGCTGGTACTGAGTAAAATAATATTTGTTTTGTAAAATTAAACTATCCATGTGTCCATTAGTGGACACGTGGACAAATTAAATTAAATTTAAATAATTTAAATTTAAATTTAATTCAATTTAAAATGAAATTCAAATTAAATTTAATTGAATTAATTAAATCGGCCATTAAACACTGAATTAAGACTTGCAAAATTAGCTTCGTATTTCCCATTGAAAAAATACTGAAAAGAGGATGAGAAACTTGTGATAATGTGAGAGAAGGACATAAGTCACATACCATATATTGTTCTTGAGTTAACTTCACGAATTTTCTTTCCTCTGGCGACGGGACAGCAATGGCATCGACTCTTTCAAGGTCGTCTTTCGATCTCCGATGGTTGAAGCAGTTGGACATTATCCTACGTCGTATCCAAGATTCTTATCTCTATATCCCTTCTAAGTGCTGCCTAGTCGGACTGATTCGACGCTTCCTCTCTCGCTCTCAAGGAGATTCTACATTATTGAGCTACAATTTATGATTGTCATACACTAAGCTTTTGTTTTGAGGAGGCGCGCACAGGAGGAATTTAGCGATAAAACTGAAGACAGCTTCACCTCGTATGTTAGCAGTAAGAATTAAAACAGAAAAGACGATACATTAATGTGAGTAACTTGGAGCCGTAATTGAAAGCCAGTGGTTCTGTTCTCTTCAGACAGAGCATAGCCCCAACGTGGTGTTCCTTCCTTTATGTAAATAACAGAAGAATATCTCATTTGAATTAAAACTAAACAAAACAAGCGCGCGCACACACACACACACACACATTATACGCACACACATCGCTGGAAGACAGAAGAGTTAGGGGGGACATGATAATCATATACAAGATTCTCAAAGGAATTGATAGGGTAGATAAAGACAGATTATTTAACACAAGGTTCACACACACTTGGGGACACAGGTGGAAACTAAGTGCCCAAATGAGCCATATAGACATTAGAAAGATTTGTTTTAGTGTCAGAATAGTTGACAAGTGGAAGCCTCTCTCTACCCCATCACTTTAGGAAGTGATGGGGTAGAGGCTGACTCCATACACAGTTTCAAGTGTAGATATGATAGAGCCCAGTAGGCTCTGGAATCTGCACATCAGTTGACTGACAGTTGAGAGGCGTGACCAAAGAGCCAGAGCTCTTTGGTCCCGTCTCACACACACACACACACACAAATATAGTTCAGAACTCGTTAACTTGTAAGTGCGAAGCCTCACTCACAACATAGGGTTCCATGAAGATTATCTGGGATTTAACAAGATCGTGACCCTGGTTCGCGTCTATTTGCATTTCGTCCCATAAGATTGCTGTTATTTTCCACCAAATTTTATTGAGCTTTCCTCTTCATATTTGGGTCTTTCGAAGAATTATTTAATTTTCTCTTACTAAACTGCCAACACGAAAAAGTGAATATTTGGTATAAAATCCTATATTTGCGCTATATAGTTTGTTTCTGTGTAAAAGGTTCAATATTTCTGTTTTGTTGGACAAATTGTATGCATAGAATTTTTAGATACTTTTTTTTTTAGTTGAATATGAGAGTTACTTTTAACTTATTTCATACTATGGTCCTTAAGTGGCAGCTGTTTGTGTCTGACGATGCCCGAGAGGAATGAAAATGAAAAAAACTTTTTACTATTTTCGCAGTTGGCTATTTTTGTCAATATATATATATATATATATATATATATATATATATATATATATATATATATATACACATAATAAACTGTTTATTCTGTTTTTTGTTTCACTTTTCAGAGAGTGATGCATAATTTTCATACTGGTATTAAACTTGAGCTCTTTTAAGCTGCCATTTTGGTGAGTTGTTTTATATAATATTTTTTCAATTCACTGCCATATATAACCTGTAGCTCATACTATAGCTTGACAATATAGCAAGCAACATGCTTTAAGGTCAATATGGTTATTAGGCGACACTAATGTATATCTTGCCTTTAAAAAACATATATAATTTTTGTTAAATTCTTAGAAATGTATTTTTATATGTTGAGTGAAGTTCGGATGTCCCGCAAGGATTCACGACAGCATCATCAATCTAGCCTCCAGCTGTTGCATAGTTACGGGCATTCTCTGGCGAGGGGGGGGGTACATATATATATATACATATATACATATATATATATATCAGGGGCTTCTCTAAATGGTACGCGTAAATTAATGGAATACGCCAAGAAGTTGAGTGATGGAGGCAGATTCCATACACTACATTCGAGATAGGTATGACACAGCCCTTAGGGAATCTGAAACCCGTCGATTGAAGATTCAGAGGCTGATCCCATGGTCTGAAGTTCAGCTACTGTAAATACAGTTAGGTGTGTACGGCTAGAAATGGGAGTATATTGCACGTATGTGTGTAGCCTTTTATTTGTGTTTTCGAGCGTTGGGATTTAGCTACTGGTTACTGTGTCTAAACATTCAATCATTTGGTGTGCGCTTGTCTTTTTGCTCAGGCTTAGATTGGTCCGTGTGTGTGTGTGTGTGTGTGTGTGTGTGATCGGCTGGCCCAGGCTCCCTCCAGTCTAGGCTTATGGCAAGTGAAATATATTTTCCATTTGGCTGGCTTTTCCCCTTGGGATTTCATTTTATATGCAGCTGCTTTTTGTTAGATTTTTTGGTATTTTTTGTATCTGAAATAAATTGTATGTTTTAGAGGGGATTCGTGAATTGTTAGGTAGTTTATTACGTTCAAAAAGTGAATTGCATTTTCAGCTAAAGGTCCTAACGTTGCCGTTTTTAATTTGTTCCTTGTATGTTTAAATCTAATATCTTAATGTACTGAAAAATTTTCTTTGTTTGTTTTTTCTTTATTCGACTCCTGTCGATTTTATTATCCAAGAGATAAACTATGCATTCTAAAGATAAAAAATCATTCTTAGAGTTAAAACGTATATTCAAGAGTGATGCTGTTCCATCTTGAAGTCTCAGTATCAGTCTTTAAGAACACTTACATGACCACTTAAGCAATAAAGACTCGCGTGAAAGAACTGATAACTTAATTTATTCAGAAATACTTCAAATGTCATTACATTTGAGGTGTGACGTTGCTGCTTTAATTATTGTTTTCATATTTAGGCCAGTTTTGACTAAGGCACCAACATATTTTAACTCCTTGACATTTCCACTGAAATACAAGTTTTACTGCTCTCAGCCCTTGAGCTGGACGGTAGAGCGACGGTCTCGCTTCATGCAGGTCGACGTTCAATCTCCGACCGTCTAGGTGGTTCGGCACCATTCTTTCCCCCCCTCGTCTCATCGCAAATCATTATCCTGACCCCTTCCCAGTGCTATATAGTCGTAATGGCTTGCCGCTTTGCCTTGGTAATCACCTCACCTCCGTCCATTCAAAAATATACGGAATGTTTGGCTGAAATCTGAATCCATAATCTTTTAGGCATTTTGTCTCTGTCCAACAGTCCTATGTCCTCGTCTCCATCCCAAGCCACGGGCTTCCCCAAAAGTGAGTTGAATCTATTAGTGCCAACCCATGGCATGCAGGTCATCTCGGGAGTGAGTGGGACTAACCCATCGTAAGATACGGCCTTTGCCCAGGGCTGAGTGGGACTTACAGCTGCACCATGACGGTCATCTGATCATTGATTTGTCGCTCATATCTCCATGTCTCGATATCTCCCTAGACACGACACAACACATTGGAAGGTAGTGTGAGTGTGTGTGTGTGTGTGTGTGTGTGTGAATGTGTGTGTGTGTGTGTGTGTGTGTGTGTACTCACCTAGTTGTACTCACCTAGTTGTGTTTGCGGGGGTTGAGCTCTGGCTCTTTGGTCCCGCCTCTCAACCGTCAATCAACAGGTGTACAGATTCATGAGCCTATCGGGCTCTGTCATATCTACACTTGAAACTGTGTATGGAGTCAGCCTCCACCACATCACTTCCTAATGCATTCCATTTGTCAACCACTCTGACACTAAAAAAGTTCTTTCTAATATCTCTGTGGCTCATTTGGGCACTCAGTTTCCACCTGTGTCCCCTTGTGCGTGTTCCCCTTGTGTTAAATAGACTGTCTTTATCTACCCTATCAATCCCCTTCAGAATCTTGAATGTGGTGATCATGTCCCCCCTAACTCTTCTGTCTTCCAGCGAAGTGAGGTTTAATTCCCGTAGTCTCTCCTCGTAGCTCATACCTCTCAGCTCGGGTACTAGTCTGGTGGCAAACCTTTGAACCTTTTCCAGTTTAGTCTTATCCTTGACTAGATATGGACTCCATGCTGGGGCTGCATACTCCAGGATTGGCCTGACATATGTGGTATACAAAGTTCTGAATGATTCTTTACACAAGTTTCTGAATGCCGTTCGTATGTTGGCCAGCCTGGCATATGCCGCTGATGTTATCCGCTTGATATGTGCTGCAGGAGACAGGTCTGGCGTGATATCAACCCCCAAGTCTTTTTCCTTCTCTGACTCCTGAAGAATTTCCTCTCCCAGATGATACCTTGTATCTGGCCTCCTGCTCCCTACACCTATCTTCATTACATTACATTTGGTTGGGTTAAACTCTAACAACCATTTGTTCGACCATTCCTTCAGCTTGTCTAGGTCTTCTTGAAGCCTCAAACAGTCCTCTTCTGTTTTAATCCTTCTCATAATTTTAGCATCGTCCGCAAACATTGAGAATACCCTATCTAACAAATATTGGTAAAATACAGACAACGTAACGCCCCTGTTACCTAGCAGTAAATAGGTACCTTGGGGGTAGTCAGATGTCACGGGCTGCTTCCTGGGGTGCGTACTGACCTAATTGTGCTTGTGGGGGTTGAGCTTTGGCTCTTTGGTCCCGCCTCTCAACCGTCAATCAACTGTTTACTAACTACTTTTTTTCCACATCACACACACCCCAGGAAGCATCCCGTGACAGCTGACTAACTCCCGGGTACCTATTTACAATTAATTATAATTAGCAAGTTTATGTGTGTGTGTGTGTGTGTGTGTGTGTGTGTGAATGTGTGTGTGTGTGTGTGTGTGTGTGTGTGTGTGTGTGTGTGTGTGTGAATGTGCGTGAGTATGTGTTCACCTGTTTGTATTCACTTATTTACGCCTGCAGAGTGGTATTTTTTGGCTCTTGAATCATCCCTTTCTAGCCAATGGTTTTCTATTGCAATGTATTCCACCCTATTCCGCTATCATATCTACTTTTGAAATTATGAATGAAGTTTATTTCTCTAACCTGCTCATTGAGTTCATTCCATTTTTTCACTACTCTTACTCTAAAAAAAATAGTCTCAGACTCAGATAATTCATATCCCTATAATTCATCTGAATCTCAAACTTCCATCCATTCCCTCGTTTCCTATTCAATTTGAAAAACTCATTTTACACTTTATCAATCCTCCTAAGTATTTTATAAATATCTTCCAAATATCCTCTCTCTCTCTGTTGCTTCAAGCTTTGCTTTGCTTCAAGCTCCTGAAACTTTTCAAATTTTCATGTTTTGTTTAAGATGAGGGCTTCCCGATGGGGAGGCATTCTCTAAGACTGGTCTCACGTAGGTTGTTTACAGTGATCTAAATGCCTTCTTATTTTGATTCCTGAAAGATGTTCTAACTTTTGTTATTGTAGAGTTTGCTGCGGATGGCATCTTCTTTATATGTACCTCCAGAGTTAGGCCTGGTGTTTAATCTACTTCCAGGTCGTTTTTTCTAGTTACTGTGAAGTAGTTTCCCCTCATTGTGTACCGCCCTTTTAGTTTCTTGACACCTGCCTATATTGAACTTTATATATTTATGTGAGTGTGCATGTGTGCTCAGCTAGATGTGCTTGTAAGGACAAGCAAATATGCTCACCTTCCCAGCCACTGAATCTTCAGTTCAGTGTCGCTATTTTATAAAGTTCTCTATTGCTCTATAAAGAACTCTGATTCAAGCTCAATCCACCTAGATATGATTTTTACACTACAGAATCTTTTTGAAGTATCTCTATCGCTCAATAATAACTCAATATTGAGTGTCATTATTCCTGTCAAAGTTGTGTTACGATAATACCTAACAAGGATGTTAACTTTAAACTTGAGATGGAAGAGTGATTTAAGTAAGTGATGCAATTCATCTTATTTAATTACGATTGGCAACCTTTCTAGTGCTTGGAACAAGCTAAGAAATCTCTCTCTCTCTCTCTCTCTCTCTCTCTCTCTCTCTCTCTCTCTCTCTCTCTCTCTCTCTCTCTCTCTCTCTCTCTCTCTCTCTCTCTCTCTCTCTGCAAAGTAATAAACCCAACTAGCGCGGGCAACATTTAATTAATAATATAAGTGTTTATGAACAGAGGCAGAAGAACAAGAAATCCTAATAAGACGAGGCATTTAAGAACACAACAATAACTTGAGAATTACCAGGGAGAATGTGAAGAATAGTGGCAGCTCTGTTGATGTAGTACAAATGTTTAGCTCTGCTAGTAACTCTTCCTCCACCCCTCTTATCTTTTTCACTTTATATGCGTGTTTGTTTGTGTGTGACCCTCTCCACCTCTGTCTGTTTGTCTGTCTCTCTCTCTCTCTCTCTCTCTCTCTCTCTCTCTCTCTCTCTCTCTCTCTCTCTCTCTCTCTCTCTCTCTCTCTCTCTCTCTCTCTCTCTCTCTCTCTTTTCACTCACTCCTTCATGCTCGTTGAAAAATACAATTTACACTCCTGTTTACAACCTGTGCTGCAATAAATTCCTCAGCTACAATTAAAGACCTGAGAACGCGAGCTCCCGCTGTTACTGCAAAATGTTTGTCATTTTTATATATTGTTTTGACTCATAGTCAGACAGGGAGAGAGAGAGAGAGAGAGAGAGAGAGAGAGAGAGAGGGAGGGAGGGAGGGAGGGAGGGAGGGAGAGAGAGAGAGAGAGAGAGAGAGAGAGAGAGAGAGAGAGAGAGAGCCAGACAGACCGACAAACAGACATAGAGAGAGAGATGAAATGAAGGAAGGAGGGGAATGAGCTAGAGAGTGAAAGAGTGAGAAAAAGAAAGAAGAGAGGAAATACATTCTGGGTCTCACTAAACATCAATTTAGTTATGAAAATAATTTGGTAGACTCTATACTATACTATACTACACTATACTATACTATACTTTACTATAATAAAGTAAAAAAGTAGTAAACTCTCGGACTATAGCCCTGAGTTAAGAAGAACGACTGGGCATCGTTCATTCGCTCTCAGTCCCTGAACAACCGGTGGTAACTGGGGTCCCATGTATTAAGCGATTGACTGGTCGTCTTATAAGGAAAGTAAGTGATCCATTTTCTTTGCTGAAGTAGCAATCCCAATGAGTCAGCGACACTGATGCTGAACGAGACATCCTTGGTGCTGTTGAGGAGGATTCTCGGGATCTTTTAAGGAATGTCTGATAAAAAGTGGCTGTTAGAGCGAGAACTTAAAAGCCTTGAAATACTTAACTGTAAACACTTGAGATCTCTGGGGGAGAGCTTATTACTTACAAATGTTTAAATGAGGGAAGGACATCTCTTTGCAAGTAAAGATGATTTAAATCATTTATCCACTCCTATCCTTTAATGTTTTTAAAAAGAAATGTACAGAATATGTAACAAAAATCGATTTCATCAAAATATTGAGCGAATCGTTTTTTTTTTAACGTTTGCTCTGCGTTAGAGCAATAAGGAAAGGGTTAGAAGGAGGAAAGAATAAATAGGATGTGGAGGAGATGAGGAATAAAAAAATTAAAGTATAAAAGGGAAAAAGAAGAATACAAGAAGAGTTCTCAGAAAGACACAACATATGCATAAAGACAGAAAAAACCAACGGGTAAGGAGTGAGCTAAAGAAAAAGTTAGATAGCAATCATAAAAATATTTTATATAGAGTGAATGAGAAGCGAGAAAGTGCTTAACCTCGTCTCCAACCTAAATTAAAACCTGCTCAGTTCCTTCTGTATTTTATATTTTTATTTATTGTGCGTTTAATTTTCCGTTTATTTTCCTATAACTAAAATTTTGTGTACATATATATATATATATATATATATATATATATATATATATATATATATATATATATATATATATATATATATATATATATATTCAGTTATAAATTCTATATAATTCTATATAATTCTATATAAAGTTATTATAAGTTCCCCCATTCAGTTATAAATTAAAATGCTTGATATGCAGTCTAGAACATTATTGGAACATTTCCAATCTTCACCAAACGTAAATTCGAGGACTCAATTTAACAAAATTCTGCAGTTAATTTTTTTACATTGGTTTATGATCTCAGATGAGCATTGGAGAGGGTAATTCCTTTCTTTATTTCAGGGCTATGTCTCTTCCTCCCTTTTTCCGAAGTTGCTTGTGCTTAGTTGCTGTTTTAAAAACTATGAATGGGAAAAAATATACTGATAATAATTATAATAGGGAAGATGTGAAAGAGACAGGTGACGATTGTTACTGAAGAAGAGGAAAATAAAAGCAGAATATGCAAACATTAAAACATATACGACATAGTGAAATGTGGGTCTCTGAAAACGTAGACTTTAACTCAATCCATTATTATCATTCTATGTAATTCTTTACATTAACTATGTAACTGTTTGTATTGTCTAGGGTAGTTGCACAAATGCAGATGTACCTAGGTATGTTCATTCAAAAATGCATGGAATTCATGTATAATTTATTCATGAATATCTTACGCTCACCTTTCCTCTAACTTATGAGTCACCTCTTAATCTTCCGAACCTGAATAACATTTCCCCCCATATTCCACCACTGTTTACTCGTGTGTGAGTTATGCTTGTCTTGATGCCACGTTCCAACTCATTATTCCTTCCAATCCACTCCCTTACACAGGTTCCTTATTCCTCTTGCCCAGTCATTCTCCGCCTCTTCCACCCTTTCTCCTCTTCCTTCCTTCCAATCTTCTTCACTTGTCCATCATTCCCATTCCCCCCTTGTCTCTTATCCACCATTCCCTCCAATCGCGCCTTTCCTCTCGTCTCCATTTCACCTCATTCCTCCTTCCTCCCCCCTTTCAAAAACTCAAGTTCTGTTAAATATTTCCAGCTCGTGTCAAGCATGGAAAAATATTTCTTCTTTTAACTTTTCACATGTATATAATTCTTTTCGACATTGGAATATTGTATTATTTCAAAACAGTTTAACACGTGGCTTTAGTTTTTAATCCTTGTTTTTTGTCTTAATGTTTCTCTCAAAGATATGAGTCCTGAAAAAGTATTTGACAATATTTTGTCAAGACAATATTGTTACTCTTTTTGTTTACTAAAAGGGTCTTTGTTCTCTCTTGTATGTGTTCACCTAGTTCACCTAAATGTGCTTGCGGGGGTTGAGCTCTGCTCTTTCAGCCAGCAAGTACCTTTCAGCCCTTTTTATCTTTCAGCTCTCAACGGTCAATCAACTAATGTACAGGTTCCTGAGCCTACTGGGCTCTATCATATCAACACTTAAAGCTGTGTATGGAGTCAGCCTCCACCACATCACTGCCTAATGCATTCCATTTGTCAACTACTCTGACACTAAAAAAGTTCTTTCTAATATATCTGTGACTCATTTGGGCACTCAATTTCCACCTGTGTCCCGTAGTGCGTGTGCTCCTTGTGTTATATAATCAGTCTTTGTTTAACCTATCAATTCTTTTTGAGAATCTTGTATGAGGTGATCGTGTCCCCCCCCCCCTATCTCTTCTAACTTCCAATGACGTGAGGTTTAATTCCCGTAGTCTCTCCTCGTAGCTCATACCCCTCAGTTCGGGTGCTAGTCTGGAGGCAAGTCTTTGAGCCTTCTCCAGTTTAGTCGTATACTTGACGAGATATGGACTCCATATCCATGGACTCCACACAGACTCCATATGTGCGCTGGGGGGGATGGGGGATGATGGGGGTCCTCACACTCATCTACCTGTTTTACGGAGAGTTAAGTCTGATCTATTGGGTTCCGCCTCGCCACATTAAACAATTTGGCTGTTGTTCACAAGCACGAGGGTGTTGATAGCATGCATTCCGTGGATGGAGGCGCTCGAGCAGCTGGGACGTATAACAACCGGGGCTGTTTAGGTCTAAGTGCTCCTTTGAGCATTACCTGAAAATAGTTACATTGTAATCGTTGACCAGACCACACACTAGAAAGTGAAAGGACGACGACGTTTCGGTCCGTCCTGGACCATTCTCAAGTCGATTGTGTGGTTTGGCCAACATATTTCAGCCACGTTATTGTGACTCCTCGTTTACATTGTAATCATCTGTCCCAACTCCTTGTGGCCATGAAATCCTCCCAATATTCTTCTTATACTTGTGTTTACACAGGATTTTCTACGACACTTCACTAGCGTCTGCCATCATTGGCAACCCCAGCAACATTGTTATTGTCACTGCCTTAATGTCAGTGTTTCGTCATTAGCTTCAGAAATAGATTATACACTTATTGACATTAATATCACTACCGTGACCACAGCTACCACTCACTATCAATAATCACTACCAAACAGAACTACCAAAACCAACCAATTTGACAAGTACCACTAATACTGTCACCATATATATATATATATATATATATATATATATATATATATATATATATATATATATATATATATATATATATATACACCACCAGCGCCTTGAGCAACAACACTACCATCTCCACCACAACAACCACCCCCATTCTGAGTAACCACCTTAACTACCCTCCATCCGCTAATACCACAACTACTACCACCACCATCGCTACCACTAACCACCACAATAACCACAACCACCTCACCCGACCATCACTACCAGCACCCACATTTTAGCATTCTACCCTAACCCAGATCCCCCCTCCACTTTCCAAAATATACGCCGAATATTTTTTGGTTTTGTTTTTTGCATATCGAAGAGGAGGGGTTTAAAAACACCCAGCAACATGCCGATTATTCCTTCACCGACATTCCCTAACACTGTCATACCGAATACCATCCTACTTATGGCACCAGGATGGGAGAGGGAGGGAAGGAATGAGGCTCGAGGTGGGAAGGGATGGGAGAGGAAATGGGGTGGAGGGGAGAGGTTAATAGGGAAAGAGTCTGCCGGCGGGTAATTCGCTGGATTTACCTGATGCGATTTGCGACATGTAATCTCCTCAGCATTTATGAAAATTTTAAACATTTAGTTTTTTTTTATGAAAGGCGAGAGAGCTTGATGGTCGTTGTCACTGTTAGTATGTTAAGCTTGGTTTCTTATTGTGTTAAGCTTGGTTTCTTATTGTGTTAAGCTTGGTTTCTTATTGTGTTAAGCTTGGTTTCTTCTTGTGTTAAGCTTGGTTTCTTATTGTGTTAAGCTTGATTTCTTATTGTGTTAAGCTTGGTTTCTTATTGTGTTAAGCTTGGTTTCTTATTGTGTTAAGCTTGGTTTCTTATTGTGTTAAGCTTGGTTTCTTATTGTATTAAGCTTGGTTTCTTATTGTGTTAAGCTTGGTTTCTTATTGTATTAAGCTTGGTTTCTTATTGTGTTAAGCTTGGTTTCTTATTGTGTTAAGCTTGGTTTCTTATTGTGTTAAGCTTGGTTTCTTATTGTGTTAAGCTTGGTTTCTTATTGTGTTAAGCTTGGTTTCTTATTGTGTTAAGCTTGGTTTCTTATTGTGTTAAGCTTGGTTTCTTATTGTATTAAGCTTGGTTTCTTATTGTGTTAAGCTTGGTTTCTTCTTGTGTTAAGCTTGGTTTCCTATTGTGTTAAGCTTGGTTTCTTATTGTGTTAAGCTTGGTTTCTTATTGTGTTAAGCTTGGTTTCCTATTGTGTTAAGCTTGGTTTCTTATTGTGTTAAGCTTGGTTTCCTATTGTATTAAGCTTGGTTTCTTATTGTGTTAAGCTTGGTTTCCTATTGTATTAAGCTTGGTTTCCTATTATGTAAAGCTTGGCGTCTTATTATTGTTAGCATTGTTATTATTATGATAATTACTATTTTTTTCTCATAAATATTACTATTTTTAGAATTATAATCATTATTTTTTCTTATTACTAATATGATAATAATAATACAAATAATAATAACAAATCCAAAGGAGCCATGATGAGGGTTCGAACCTGTGCGTTGAGAGTTCCCACTCAAGTATCCTGTGATAGGAAAAAATACTCAAGTTTCACCTCAAAATATATGAACAAAATATTCAGATGAATACAAATAACTCAATTGCTTTCCTCGTTAATATGACACCAGGGTGTTACTTGTGGCGCCTCGGCCCTGGGAGCTTGTTCTTGAGGGAGGGAGAGAGAGCTGTGGGAGGGCGGAGAGTCTAGCAATGGCGAAAATGTATATATAAATGTATATAAATGTTTTATCCCAGTACTCATCCGCATCTCTCCTGTGTTGGAGAGTCCGGATGGCCGGTGTTGGAGAGTCCGGACGGCCGGTGTTGGAGAGTCCGGACGGCCGGTGTTGGAGAGTCCGGACGGCCGGTGTTGGAGAGTCCGGACGGCCGGTGTTGGAGAGTCCGGACGGCCGGTGTTGGAAACGTTGCATTAATCATGCTCTTCAAAGTATATCTCGTAACATTATTTTATCTAACAGCTCTTTTATCTAACTAAAAACCGAAAGGGGCCTCGCGGCTGAGTGAACTGCGCTCGGGGGGGGGGGGGGGGTCGTAGTCCTAATGGCCCCGGTTCGATTCCTAGTGGAGGCAGAAACAAATGGCCACAGTTCTTTCACCCTAATGCGCCATTTCATCTAGCATTAAATAGGTACATGGGAGTTACACAGCTGCTACGAGCTGCTTCCTGGGGATATGTGTGTCTCATCGCCAGAAAATTTATACTTACAACTGGTCCGTATTTATGGAGCTTCTACGCAATAGAATCTATCCTCTCCATCTTCTTGGGGTAATAATTGAACAGTGTAATTTCCACAATACAAGGCTACCTATAATATTATTAACGTAATGTTAATTTACATTTACGTTTCTGTTTCTGGTAAAACTCAATGTGGACTCATCAACATAAGTAAAGGTCTCTGGGGCTGAGACCTGGGATATCGTTAGAGCAAATGATGCTCAAGCGTGGAATATAATAATACTTTACTATACACATTAATATCACATTACATAACTGTACACAGGAGAAGCATATCACATAATATATTACCAGTCAGGAGCTAAATCTTACATGCCCCCCATGATGTTGTTGCTTTAATGTAATTACCGGTGGTAGCTCCAGTTTTATCCCAGTGCTCTCTCTTGTATGTGTCGAACCACTCCCTCTCGTGTATATATCCAACCACTCCTGAACATGTATATCCAACCACTCCTACTCATGTATATCCAACCACTCCCTCTCGTGTATATATCCAACCACTCCTGAACATGTATATCCAACCACTCCTACTCATGTATATCCAACCACTTCCTCTCGTGAATATATACAACCATTCCTTTTCATGAAAATGTCCAACAAATTATCTTTCGTGTTTATACAACTTATCATCGAAACCTTCCTCTGCATCCTCTTCACTTACCAAGTATGATGCATATCTGCAGCTCTGTTTCCAGACGAGTGTTTAATTATTAAATCATTTTTTTCTAGATCTAAAAGTCGTCAACCTGAATTCATTGTTATGTCTTATGAGATTTGTAAATGTGTCTATAAACCTATTTACACATTGTTTTACTCCATCAATTTGTTAATTTTTTTTTGTTATGTTGACTAAATCTTCCATTGAAAAGCGATCATCGCTTTTTGTCAGTCCACGGAGATCACTTCAGCAACTAACATTGCCAAGAAGGATTTTTTTACTTCTGTGTTTATCTTTCAAACACGCTATCTCTAGCACCGTAGCAGCTAGTCTCCTGGCTGCTACACACACACACACACACACACACACACATACACACACACACAGAAGAATATGGGGAGACATGATCACTACCTACAAAATTCTCAGAGGAATTGACAGGGTAGACAAGGATAAACTTTTAAAACAGGTGGTACGCGAACAAGGGGACACAGGTGGAGACTGAGAACCCAATTGAGCCACAAGGACGTTAGAAAGAAGTTTTTCAGTGTCAGAGTAGTTAACAGATGAAATGCATTAGGCAGAGATGTGGTGGAGGCTGACTCCATACACAGTTTCAAGTGTAGATATGATAGAGCCCAGTAGGCTCAGGAACCTGTACACCTGATGACTGACGGTTGAGAGGCGGGACCAAAGAGCCAGAGCTCAACCTCCGCAAGCACAACTAGTTGAGTATACACAATTAATTCTTTTCATTTTTGATATTTTGCAATATTGCCAAATATAACATAATATCATGCAATTAGTAGTAGTAGTAACAACAGATATTTTAAATAACTCGACCAACAAAAGCACCATTTACTATATTTGTAATACAGTTTCGAATGACTGCATTGTGGTGTAAAAAGAAATTCTATAATACTACAATTTCATAATAATTACCTGTTATACTGTCATCCTTCTGCAGGTACACATAGTACCATATCGCTCCTGATAGAATCATCATCCGACTGTCTTACATTCCATTACATTCATCAAAGGCCTTGAATCCAATTACCGATATGTAGAACACTATGACATGGAAGATATATCACAGGCTTGCAGCTCGAATATATTCGCTATATAATAGTGCCTCGTGTCATATAACATGCATTATTTTATCTTTCTGGGAACGAGAGATTGTATGTGTCATAATAAAACTCTTCCCAAAGAGTTTTATACTTAGGAGAATTCAACCAAACTTTGCATGTCTTTTCAGCTTTGACCCTATATTTGCAGTGTACTTTTTATGAGATGTTTTGAACTCGGTGTATAACTACAAGGAACTGATAAAAAATTGCAATTTGACTTGAAAAGGGTCAAAAGTTATATGTTGCTACAGTTACTAAACCCTGTCTATTATATTCGTTTAAGCTAAAGCCTTTTCTTAAGATGTAATAATTGAAGACTTTTGCACTGATACCGCCATTCTCATTTTTGCATTTCGGTTCAAAAGAGTAATCCCAATGACGAGGTGAAACTGTGCGTCACAGGATATTTAGGATCAGCTTGGTGTTAATGCACCAACTGAACTCCTATTAGTAATCTGGAAAGTTAGACTATAAGACACAAGAGTTTCTTGAGATTAAGGGTAACTATGCTCTATTGTGAAGGAATGATAGTTTAATACCCCATTGGAGCCACCGTCAGCTTCTTGATCTTACTACATCTTAGGCATCTTGACCTTTCCCCACCATCATATTTTTTACCTATATCTCCATGACATCTGCCTTAACCTCTCTGACCTTATCCTACGTTAACCTCCCTTCTCTTATCCATCTTTTTTGTAGCATTTTATGTACAACAGATTGTGTGTTTAGGACCTCAAAAACCATACGGTATCAATAAATGACATAGTAACTATCTACAAGCATATACAAATCCATGCTGTCACGGAGGTAAGGGTATACAGTTTCATACGGCCTCTCAAACGAATATAAAACGAATATTAACACACACAAACACACAAACACACTCATATATGCACAACTGGTTAATCAGTGTATTCAAGTACACATTTAGCAAACAACGAAAGAAAACACTCAAATGATCACTCTCAAGTATACTTCATTATCAGACACAGGCAATCTGCCACACACACACACACACACACACACACACACACACACACACACACACACACACACACACACACACACACACACACACACACACACACACACACACATCCAAACACAAAGAAACACAAGAACATTCCTCCACTCCGCGTACATTGCAGAACTTTTCATAACTTCTAGCCTGGTGTCACTCCGCATCAGTGTCTTTGATATTCGAGTTCCAGAAAAAACTCAGAAACTGTGGCTTTGTTGAACTTTTACCCTATTCAGCCTCATTCTTTATATATCTTATTTTCCTCTCATTTTCTTCCTTAATTCCTCTCTTCTCTCCTCAACCTAACATGTCATGAGGTTTGACAGGTGAGTGGAAAAAAATTGCGAATGTTACGGAATATTGCATCTGCCCTTCAAACTTATCACTTCCTTCTTTTTCTTTCCCTATCTATAACCACGCTTCTCATTTCCTCCCTTGCTTTCGTTCTCCCAGTTCCATCTTCCTCTACCTTCCTTCTTCCTTCCCTTCAATTCCTTTCCCTTTCTCTCATTTTAACTTGATCACTTGAAACGACTTGCACGGCAGGACCAAGAAATATGCGGATTCTCCCCTGCGCCGTATCTCACCTTTCCCCTCATACTTAATCCTCTCAACCAATCGCGTCTTCTACTTTAGGTTATCCTATCATCTATCTTTCAACGCTCCACATATCTTCATTGTAACACCCCTGACTCCTCCACTCCCCACATCCTTTCTCGCTATCTCAGGTGCCTTCTGATCTCTTGCGCGACAACATCTGGTTTGAGGAACACTAGAGAACAGGTATGTAAGGAGAGAAAGAGGCGGTAGGTTGAGAATCAGAGAAAGGATGGACAGAAGAAATGGGCATTATCGGGAGGATTCAGTGAGAAAAAGGGAACAGGGGAAATAAGAAAAATGCAAAAAGGAGAGAGAGAGAGAGAGATAATATGAGACAGAGAGAATAAGGATAGAAGGAAAATAACACTATACTATAAACACTATAAATAAAACTATAACACTACAATACCCTATATGCACGACTTAGCTGCACTACAACGTACGATGTAGAGCAACGTAGATATAAGAATTGGATTATTCACTGTGTGTGTGTGTGTATGAGTGTGTGTGTGTGTGTGTGTGTGTGTGTGTGTGTGTGTGTGTGTGTGTGTGTGTGTGTGTGTGTGTGTGTGTGTGTGTGTGTGTGTGTGTGTGTTTGTGTGCGTGTGCGTGTAACATGAAGATGCAATGCACAATAGCCTGGAAAATGACATTTTATTAACTTGAATCATCGGAGATTCGATCCCGAGCATGAAAAATACGAGATACTCAATCGTATTTCTCAGGCTCACGTTAGACTCTGTGATAATCCAAATACATAATACATATGTATATAAGTACTAAATTTCTGTTAAATTCACAACTTCTTTTCGATTCATCCGTCACGTAAATGATATCTCAATAAAATATATGTAACTTATTTTTTTTTAAGAAATTAGAAACACATATTCCTGCTTTTATTTTTTCCTTGGTAAGAGTATTAGCTAGAAAACACAGGGGAAGGAAGGGAGAGTAACGAGAGCTAACGGAAGATCTAACCATGGTCTCGAAGGACGAGTCTGGTTGAGGTTATCAAATAACGTCTTTCTCATTGATTATTGGATGTTGTGTAGTGTTGCCTTCTGAACCTTAATGCTGTGTGTGTGTGTGTGTGTGTGTGTGTGTGTGTGTGTGTGTGTGTGTGTGTGTGTGTGTGTGTGTGTGTGTGTGTATGTGTGTTTGTGTGAGTGTGTGTGTGTGTGTGTGTGTGTGTGTGTGTGTGTGTGTGTGTGTATGTGTGTGTATGTGTGTGCGTGTATGTGTATTCACCTAGTTGGATTCACCTAGTTGTACTTGCGAGGGTTGAGCTCTGCTCTTTCTCCCGCCTCTCAACTGTCAATCAATCAACTGTTATTAACTACTATTTTATTCACACTCACACACACACACCTACAGGAAGCAGCCCATAACAGCTGTCTAACTCCCAGGTACCTATTTACTGCTAGGTAACAGAGCATTAAGGTGAAAGAAATTCTGCCCATTGTTTCTCGCCGGCGCCGGGAATCGAACTCGAGCCACAGGATTACGTGTACAGCGTGCTATCCACACAGCCACCAGCGTGTATGTGTGTGTGTGTGTCTCCACACACATATTGAATATATTGAGCACAACAGAATTATTACAATTGCTAATTATCTTATGGATATTTTCCATTTTATGTAAATACCTTTGTACCATGAAGAGGGGAAAAAAATACTAGACAATTTAGTCTCTTTATTCTATTATATCGTTTCGTCAATACTATGACATCTTCAGGAATATATGCAAAGTACTGAGAACTGAAAGTAAGGGAAGGTAATTATCAGGAAATAAATGGCTAAGAAATCCCCAAGCCATTACAACTAAATAGCACTTGGTAGGGAAAAGAGGATAAGAATTTATGATTAGACGAAGGAAAGAAATAGTGCCCAACCACTTGGATGGTCGGGGACTGAACGTTGACCGGCAAGAAGAGACCGACGATCTACCGTCCAGTTCATGTGGAAGACCAAGCACACTAAAATTACACGCAACAATTTACATGTGTGTTTTCCTGAAAATATCACCTTGATGGCGGAAAGTTCTGATAGCCTGGAAAAACTAACTGGTCTAGTGTTTCATCACCCTCTATGTGGTGGAAAGCACCCTCTATGTGGTGGAAAGCACCCTCTATGTGGTGGAAAGCACCCTCTATGTGGTGGAAAGCACCCGCTATGTGGTGGAAAGAATTTACCTAAAATGGATAATGTACATAAGAAAATTAGCAACTGTAATAATTCTGTAATTGTGCTCAATTCCATGTTTACTAAGGAAAAAATGCTCTCAAAATATACATTAATTGTTCTATAGCATATAAATGTAACTAAAAATATGCTTTACTTTTCTGTTTGAAGGTTGCCTAAATTAAATTAAACATAACGTATACATAAAACATTGTTGTAAAAATAATAGTAAAGAAATAAACTATTAAAAATTTGCCACTATTTGAACCGCAAAATAAATTTGAATTTATTAAAAATTAAGTCATATTACATAAATCCATAAATACCTATATGTTGTAATGCATAACAGGTACTGATAATAATAATACCATTAACGTTAAAAATCGATAATAAAAATATATGGGATTTGAAAAAGACTCCTACAGGAATTTACTGTTCATGAAACTAATTAAAATATTATGAATAATTCTTAGACCTTTACTGCCCACAGACTTCACAGTTTTTAAATAGTCTGGCTGATATCTTAGAAATATTATTATTATCTAACTTCATGCATTTTTTCATTTAAGATTCATGCATTTTCAGCATTAAACCACATCTGCATCTGCTAAAAAAAACATATGGTTTTACGATTAGCAATTTAGTCAATTTCCGTACAATAACTGTTAAGTTAATCGGACGATAGTTCACTTGTGTCAAACTATTGTGCAATACGTTTAACTTATTTAAAAAAATATATAAGTATAAGCGCCTCTCTCTCTCTTGTCTTAAAAATCGGCACCACATTATCATCCATCCACGACTTTATTGATTTATTAAATATGCAAGACAAGATCTCCTTAAGCGCTTCCTTTCATACTTTACATACCTTAGGAAATATTTCGTATGGCCGTGGGTACTTAATTAGCTTTAATTTCACTGTTTGTTTCATAACTTCTTCTCTAGTAACCACTGAACCAATCACCTTTTACTCTTCCAAATCTAAAAGATCCGGTCAGATGTGGGAATCTTCACTCATCTTAAATTCTTCTCTTGTAAATATGTAGACAATTTATTTCATTAAAACACTACTCATTTCTTTGTCATCGTCAGTCACCTGGCCTGTCAAGTTTTTCATGGCCAAGTTTTTTCTCAAACCTTTGTATGATATATCAGATGAAATATTTAATATTTGTCTTTGGCTGTCCTGTCATACGTGCGTCATTGTTTTTTTCCACTGTCCCTATTTCATTTTTAACATCTCTAACAAGTTTGACAATTTGTTGTTCTAGATCAAAAAAATATCCTTCAACCTTTTGAACAAAGCTTAAATCCCATTGTTATTCATATGGGGTCATTGTTATTCGACCTACTGGTATATGGTATACTATATGGTATACTGCGTTCCTGAGCTGAATAATATTTAGTATTTTAAAGAATATTTTTTATGTAAGTTATAATTAAAATCAACATAGTAATCCCTTGTCACAGTACCCACCGGTAGATCTGTGAAACGTATCGAGAACACATCTAACATTGCCTTAGGTCGTAACTAATTGTAACTCAGAGACACTTTTCATACTCAGATTTACCTGTTTCAATATTTTGAAAGAGATGTCTGGTACTTTCGTGGTTTTTCATAATATTTATAAACGCTGTACTGCTTCGGCCAGTTGTGAATCAGATTTCCAGGAGCAAGTGTGAATATATTAAACAAGTGTCAGTTGAATATATTACCCGCTCTTTTTAATATTATTAGTACAATTTACTAACGTTTAAAATCACTTCTGCATCTTAATCGTTTATGTATATGCTTATACAAAAAAGATACCAGGACAGACCATTGAGGCTCTCCACGTGCAACTGTTCTCTCATCTCGAATTTGGCCCATTTATGTTGATATTCTCTTTCTTGTGCAACACACATTACTTAATCATGTTACGGGGTCCCCTTCAGTACCGTGTTCCTCTACCCTACATATCAGTCTTTTTCGTGAAAACGTGAAATGCATTATTACAAAAGTTTAGGAATATATTATCGTAATCGTCACTGTTACTTTAAATACTTTTGAAAAGAATTAGCAAAAAAAAAAAAATCAACTAATTTCACAAAATATTTCCTAGTGCATATATTACTAATACCGTTTGTTATACACATTATTGAGTTTCTTGTTAGCATCTTATTATTAATAAGGGCTTACTTATTTTATCGTACACAAAAAATTCAAAACATGCTACACTGTCTGCTGTAAAACTAAATTCTTACCGCTTTGCAAAAATTGGCATTTCAGATTGCCTTGATCTGTAACTAAACTGGATAGATTTTTTGCACATTGTCATAATCTAGGTACAGTCAGTGGACAACACAGGTAACTTCTCTCATCTCATAAATATGTTCAGCTCATATACAGCTAATCCCTTTGGAACTTTTCCCACTTTCTTTTATCTCCTGTACTCTTTGAGTAGGATTTAAGAATTTACCACTCACACTCATGTTTTTGAGTTGCTTTGTGAATATGTACGTGATTCTTAGCCTCGTGATGAAAATTACGACATTTGTTGCTTTACTGAAAAACACATTTATCATAAACAATTATCTTTAGAAAATTGCTAAATTGCTCTCTAAATGTTCATCAAATGTATGCAGATATATGTAAGATTTCCGAATTTCATATAATTAAGTTCTCTCTAATATTTTGTCAGGAATCAGAAATCTTTTAAATATTCAGGCCTCGTGTAAAACATTTGTTTGTATTCTTCACGTAGTTATCAAACATAGTCATCTACTGATTTGAAAACTTCTAATTTGTAATAATATATATTAAACAAAGTGACAAAGAGTGAAAGCTTAATATAAAAACGCCCAAGAAAAGCTGAAAAAGTATTGTATACTTTCTCACACTAAAGCAACACCCCTTTCCCACCTCCTCCAAACTATTACTCTCCCTCAATATATTTCCCCACCACCATTCTCTTGCCAAAAATATGGTGCAGGAGTGGGCGGGCCTTCATAAATCCCGGTTGCAAGGCCAAGTAATCTGCCCCCAGCATCTTGCTAACTACTGCCACCCCTCCATATACCTGCCTAACCAGAATAAGCAAAGATTCCTCCTCTCTCTCTCTCTCTCTCTCTCTCTCTCTCTCTCTCTCTCTCTCTCTCTCTCTCTCTCTCTCTCTCTCTCTCTCTCTCTCTCTCTCTCTCTCGCTCACTCGCTCGTTCTCTCATCCATGCACATTACTCACTTGAGATAACTTTTATCTCTCCTTTTTTGACTAGCGTCTTCTATATTTTCACTTTCCCTTTCTTTACCAGAGAGTTTAACTGTTATTTTGTGAATCAATGTTATAAATTAATGAAAATCAGATAGAATGACAACTAGAGACATTGGCACGAAGGGAGAGAAGAGAGAGATACAATACAAGTGGGAGAAGAAGTGGAAGACGAGAAGCGAGATAGGTAAACATATGAGCAACAATCACATAGTGAAACGTGGCATGCAGGTAACGTAGACTTTTACTGAATATTCCGCTGGCGCATTGAACTGCTACTATATTTATTCTTGTGTTCTTGATGATATCAGACTACTGATTACATAGTCCTTTATGAATAACCATCCGGTGAGATGGGGATTTTTACCAGTATGTAGTTAGTTCTTGACACGCTTTGTACTCGTACTCTCTCTCTCTCTCTCTCTCTCTCTCTCTCTCTCTCTCTCTCTCTCTCTCTCTCTCTCTCTCTCTCTCTCTCTCTCTCTCTCTCTCTCGCTCACTCGCTCGTTCTCTCATCCATGCACATTACTCACTTGAGATAACTTTTATCTCTCCTTTTTTGACTAGCGTCTTCTATATTTTCACTTTCCCTTTCTTTACCAGAGAGTTTAACTGTTATTTTGTGAATCAATGTTATAAATTAATGAAAATCAGATAGAATGACAACTAGAGACATTGGCACGAAGGGAGAGAAGAGAGAGATACAATACAAGTGGGAGAAGAAGTGGAAGACGAGAAGCGAGATAGGTAAACATATGAGCAACAATCACATAGTGAAACGTGGCATGCAGGTAACGTAGACTTTTACTGAATATTCCGCTGGCGCATTGAACTGCTACTATATTTATTCTTGTGTTCTTGATGATGATATCAGACTACTGATTACATACTCCTTTATGAATAACCATCCGGTGAGATGGGGATTTTTACCAGTATGTAGTTAGTTCTTGACACGCTTTGTACTCGTACTCTCTCTCTCTCTCTCTCTCTCTCTCTCTCTCTCTCTCTCTCTCTCTCTCTCTCTCTCTCTCTCTCTCTCTCTCTCTCTCTCTCTCTCTCTCTCTCTCTCTCTCTCTCTCTCTCTCTTTTGCACATTTCTCTTATATACCTTTTCTATGTAAATATGTATTTACATCATACCTAACATTAAGATAATGACAAATTAATACAATGCTGTCCATTTAAAAGATAGAGTCCGAATGATCACACTAATAATAATAAAAAAAAGAAAATAAAAACATTTATAACAGTGCATGAAAGTTCTTAAAATTAATTGGAAATCTGTGTGTATGGTTTCTCGTCTATCATCCTACGTTGCTGCATCACCAGAAACCTCCATCACTAAACGATACAGAATATTTAATTTTGTTTTGATCCTAAGTAAATTGGAAATGGCACATCTCCTTTTAGGCGTGCATAATTTTCCATTTGCATTATATTTTATAAAGAATTCTTTTTAGCGGCGTGTCATCTCGTAAAATATTTGTCTAAATTCATTGGTATTATGTGTAATTATTGTTTATTTTTGTCAATTATTGCAACTTTTAATTATTATTAGTTTAATTGTTTTTTATTGATAAGTCTGATTGCATTATTTATCAAGTTTTATTGCGTCCCGTCGTATTTACCTTTTGGGAATTGGGAAAAAAATATATGAGAAAGCAGTGTGTGTGTGTGTGTGTGTGTGTGTGTGTGTGTGTGTGTGTGTGTGTGTGTGTGTGTGTGTGTGCCAAGGCGAGCCTCCACCGTCACTCACTCAGGGCAGAAACATTTAACAAGTGCCTCTGTGTTTGCTTCATCATTGTCCTTGCTGCTCCACAAACATCTGAAGGATTCTTCCTCCTTCTTTGGGAGTCTCTTCTTGCTTTAGGAGTTTCCTGTTGCTACTTTACGAGTTTCCTGTTGCTTTAGGAGTCCCCTGTTGCTGTAGGAATCTCCTGTTGTGTATCCTGTAATTTATGCCATTGCTGCTGGCATTTACATTGCTTGAGGTTTTTGCTGCTGCTTCAGATGGTGCATCTCTTATGGTTACTGATTCTTCTGTTGACGCTGATGTTTTATTTACCAAGATCTGTTGGCTAATCTGTTGAAGCTTCAACTCCTTTGTTAGTGTTTCAGCTGTTACTATTGTTGGTCCTACAACCATTACTGTTGCCTCTGCAAATGTTGTAACCGCTTCGGTGGCCGTTCTTGCTTCTGCAGCCGTGTTGTTGCATCATTACTTGTTCTCTGAAGCGCATCTGGTTCTTAAAGGTGTTCTCTGTGTGTCTCTGCACTTGCAATTAACTTGTGCATAACTGTTGTTCTTTGACAGACAGGAGGGACTCTCTGTAGGTTGTCATCTATTCCTTTCTTCCTGCCGATGGACGTAACTAGATTACGTTTTTCATGTGGTAGAGAAGTAGATGAGTTTGAAAAAGCAGAGGAAAGGAAACAAGAGCATTGCAACACAGAACAGTAAGATAGCAGGATGAGGGAAAGCACCCTCTATGTGGTGGAAAGCACCCTCTATGTGGTGGAAAGCACCCTCTATGTGGTGGAAAGAATTTATGAGCAGTAAAGGACAGCATGAGAGCAACAAATGTTTACCTGGTTGATACCTGGCTGATGGGGTTCTGGGAGCTCTTCTGCTCCCCAAGCCCGGCCCGAGGCCAGGCGCGACTTGTGAGGCTTGTAACGTGTATATTATTTTATCTCTCTCTCGTCTCCTTTCTAATGAGTACATTTGGAGAGCTTTGAGACGATCCCAATAATTTAGGTGCTTTATCGCGTGTATGTATGCCGTATGTGTTCTCTGTATTCCCTATATTTCATCAATTTATCCGGCTCTGAAGGGGGAAGTGAGTAATGAGTAGTACTCAAGACGGGACAACACAAGTCATTTGAATAGTACAACCACTGAGATGGGATCCCTGGATTTCAACGTTCTCGTAATCCATCCTGTCATTATTCAGGCTGACGCAATATTTGCTTGGTTATGCTCCCTAGAGGTTAGGTCATCAGTAGAGGGTGTGCAGGTTGAGGGCAGTATGAGAGCTACAGATGAGCAGCAGAAGATAGAAGGAAAGCTGCAGCTGAGCAGCATATTGATGTATCAGAGCTGCAGCTGAGCAGCATATTGACGCGTCAGAGCTGCAGCTGAGCAGCATATTAACGCATCAGAGCTGCAGATGTGCTGCACAGGTCAGAAAGATAGCTGCAGATTAGCAGCAGAAGGCAGCATGAAAGCTTCAGATGAACAGATGAACAGCCAGAGAGCAGCAGAGGACGACCAACATACTGGAGCTTGCAGTTGAGTGTCGAGTCTTGCTTGAGAGCCTCGCCCACTGCCAACGGGAAAAAAGGTTTAGTAAAGATTTGATGATGAAGAACCATTCATTCCAGAGCGCCTTGAACTTGCCCGTTTTCTGGGTGTGTGTACTCACTTAGAGCGAGCGTTCGACGCGCTCTGAGTGGCAGCTCCGTCAGTCACCCACGTCTTCACGGAAGATTTCATATATATATATATATATATATATATATATATATATATATATATATATATATATATATATATATATATATTGGTGTATACTGGCAGCAGGTTTTCTTTCAAACATGTTTCATTGAATATGACCGCATATTCTGTATTTATTATTTTCTGGTTTAGGGCTTCTATCCCTCTAACTATTTTCTTAGCATCAGGGCTTAATTGGAATAGGAGTTCTCCAAAACTCATTTTCGTACTTTTAAGGTGAAGAAAAGAAGTGATTTACTATAGAGTGTATTACACTTATTTGTATAATTTGCACGACGTTTCGAACCTCCATGGTTCATTCTCAAGTGAACAGATCTTACAATACTAGTTGATTTTATACCCGCATTAGGTCAGGTGATAATACAATGAAGGTGAAAACATGGGGGGATACATAAGGGATAAACATAGGGGCTGCAGAAGGCGTATTGGCCCATACGAGGCATCTCCTATCTAAACACAAAGATTAATCCAGTGTAATTGGCCTGTTATGTTGGACATTGTCTTCTGTGTTGGCATCGATATGTTCTTGTCTTGTCCTTACTCTCATGGTGGGTAGAGTAAATAGTTCCGTGATTTGGGTGTTCATAAGAATAGAGCGACCTACCATGAACACCCAAATCACGGAACTATTTACTCTACCCACCATGAGAGTAAGGACAAGACAAGAACATATCGATGCCAACACAGAAGACAATGTCCAACATAACAGGCCAATTACACTGGATTAATCTTTGTGTTTAGATAGGAGATGCTTCGTATGGGCCAATACGCCTTCTGCAGCCCCTATGTTTATCCCTTATGTATCCCCCCATGTTTTCACCTTCATTGTATTATCACCTGACCTAATGCGGGTATAAAATCAACTAGTATTGTAAGATCTGTTCACTTGAGAATGAACCATGGAGGTTCGAAACGTCGTGCAAATTATACAAATAAGTGTAATACACTCTATAGTAAATCACTTCTTTTCTTCACCTTAAAAGTACGAAAATGAGTTTTGGAGAACTCCTATTCCAATTAAGCCCTGATGCTAAGAAAATAGTTAGAGGGATAGAAGCCCTAAACCAGAAAATAATAAATACAGAATATGCGGTCATATTCAATGAAACATATATATATATATATATATATATATATATATATATATATATATATATATATATATATATATATATATATATATAATATCTCTCTCTCTCTCTCTCTCTCTCTCTCTCTCTCTCTCTCTCTCTCTCTGAATCTTGAAGAATTTCACCTCCCAAATGATACCTTATATCTGGCCTCCTGCTCCCTACATCTATCTGCATTACATTACATATGCTGGGGCTAAACTCTAACATCCATTTGTTGGACAACAATGTGTGTATGTTTCTGTACTAACCTAATTGTGCATATGGGGGTTGAGCTTCGGGAATTTGATGTGTGTGTGTGTGTGTGTGTGTGTGTGTGTGTGTGTGTGTGTGTGTGTGTATGATTTAGCTTCAGGTGTCTCTCTCTTTAGCTCCTTCCTCTTCCTACTTTCCTATACACTAAACATTATCTGCATAATTCTGACTATTCTGTGTTCTAAGGTACAATCTATGAACCTTGTCCCTCCTAATTCAATCTACTATCCTCAACATGTTCAGGATATCTACATCTTAGATTATATTGTCATGATTAGATCTCCTCTTCTCTTGAGCTTTACCAGTATCGCGAGATCGGGTTCTTGAGGCCTTCCTTCGTTATTCATGTTCTTCAGCTCTCGCGAGACCGTGTTCTTGAAGACTTTCTATGTTCGACACCTCTTAGTAGTATTAGTGTGTTAGGAAAAATGCAGACTTTTCAATTTTCTTTGCTCAAGGTTCTGCAAAGCAATCTCGATGATTGCAAACCTTGCATGATATGCAGTTGTTATCTGATATTACGAGCTTCGGGGGACTGGTCTGATGCGATGTCTGCTGCCATGACATCATTGCTGAAGACCTGGAGCTGCTCTCCTTCAAGGTGATAGGTTGCCTCAAGCCTCTCTCTCCTCCCATACCACATCCTCATTCCTTTGCACGTGTTAGAGAAGATTTCAAGCAACAGTAGTCTTTGCTCCCCCTTTATTTCTGTCGAGATCTCATTGTGTTATTTTGCAGTAGTCTTTGGTTTTTATCCATCTTAGTAGTTTTGTATTTGTATATTTGGATATGTAGCGCTCTGTTCTTCAGGATAGGTCTTTAACACATACCTGGAGCATAACAGTTCTTCTTTTACCAAATGTTATCTTTTCCTTCCTCGCTACGATTGTTTGCACTCTATCTCTCACTTTATTTATCGGTTGTAGTTTAAGCTTGTAATATCGTGCTGTGTCTTTATTTTCATCGGTATCCCTTTGTTTTCACTTGATCTGTTTTAAGGTCACACTGCGTGACAGGTTTTTATAAATATTTGTGATATTATCTGCCTACATTATGTCCTATTGTTCTCCTGTCTATCAGGATATCAGGATGAAATAACTGCACACACGGCATCTATTAAGAACACAATATATCAGTATCCAGGGCGACATATTGTCCGATCACAGTGTTATGTTCAACTCTATCAAGAGCTCACACAAACATATATATCTATATATATATATATCTATATCTATATATATATATATATATATATATATATATATATATATATATATATATATATATATATGTATATATATATATATAATGTTTGCTAGCACTATATATATATATATATATATAATGTTTGCTAGCACTTTATTTGACTTGCCTCCTTCAAAATCTGGTTCTGTACCTTGCCCGGTTGAATAGACTTCTTCACATTCTACCTTGTTGATGTCTGTGAATAGTGCTCTCTCTCTAGCATCATCATCTTCACCAACTCAAAAATCTTCCTACTGGTATGGCTAGGCAGTGTCTGTGTTTGTCTGTGTGTGTCTGTGTATATCTTGGTGTGTGTGTGTGAATGTGTCTGCGTATGAGTACCACCGGTTCCCTAATGTAATGGCTCCCTACGTATTTTCTCCGTCAGGTCTGTTAAGATGACTACTATTTCCAGGTTGCAACTGCAACATTTATCTAATTTCCAGGTACCTATTTAGTGTTAGGAGAAATATGATGAGAACAGTTGCATCAGGTGAAAAGAAACGCTGCCCAAACTCTTCTGTCTTACGCATTCTGTGTTTGTATATGTGCGTGCGACATTCAACATATGTTTATACCCATTTCAAAAATTCGTACTTGATGTTTTGAAGTTAATGGATGCAAGCAAGCACCAGTAAGTGTTGTCAGCCAGATATATATATATATATATATATATATATATATATATATATATATATATATATATATATATATATGAGAGAGAGAGGAGAAAATGGTGAGAAAGACTGAATGAGTAAATTTACTTCTTCGTCAGAGTAAACATTTGAATAAACTCTTCTCCTTCCTCTCCTCCCCCATCCCCCATTCCTCTTCCCCCTCCTCCTCACCTCTTTCCCCCCCCCTCACCTCGTCTCCCTCACTTCTCCTTCTCCCCCCCCCCACTCATTCCTCTCCCCCTCCCTCTATTCATTTTTTATTCAACTTTTTTCATCTCTTGAGTTTTAGAGGTACTGATACTGGGGCATGTTTACCTTGGCTCTCAGTCTGGCCACGTGACCTCTCACTCTCTCTCTCTTTCCACTCACCTTTATTGGTCTCTCTCACTTCATCTTTACTGCCTCTTCTATTCCTTACCACTTATGTATGCCTCTTCCTTATCTCACTATAACTTGTCCTTCATTATTTTTTTATCTTCTTTGCAAACTTATTATTTTTCTTCCCTGGCCATCTTAACATTACCTTAGTATTCACTCATTTACCCTATATATTCTCTCCCTGTTCTCCAACACTTCTTTTTTCCTATCATTTTTATGGCCCTCTACACTATAGCTTTGTTATGACCTGTCAAGACATGACCAATTTATGACCTTCCACATTAACACCATCTTATGGTGCACAAAATCATCGTAAAGTTTTGTCTCCACAAAATGTGTTTTTCACTGCCCATGACACCTCTGAGGCTCCACTTATTCCCATACAGTGACCATTTAATGCCCTCCCATACAATGACCATTTAATGCCTTTCCATACAATGACTATTTAATGCCCTTCCACGTAATGACCCTTTAAAGCCTTCCATACAATGAAACTTTTATGGCTGTTCTTTCCATGAAATTATACTGTCCTCTTGAATTACAACTTATTGACCCTTTTCAATACGACCTTTTTTATGACCAATCTTAGAATAACTATTTTGTTCCCTTCCATACTAAGAATATTCATGGTCACTTATTGTCATGCTTATCATGGTCATTTGTGTTCATTTTCATCATTGCAATTTATTTCCCTCATTCACAATCACAGTTTTTTTTTATCTTCCTTGAATAGCCTTTTCTTCACGGTTCTGGGCATTTTAACCCCCTTGAAGTTTAAGATTCCTTCACCTTGACCATTTGTTGACCCTTGATACCAATGATTAATTGATACTAGCTGAAGGTGAAAATTAATTATCCATAATTATCCAGGTGAAAAGTGGGGCACATATCCTCACTATGAACGGCTTTCGTGGGTTTAATACCTTCCCTTTGGTAATATTTACTCGACAGACGAAATAACTGAAGCAAGGCAACTCATTCCTTTAACTCTTTCTTTGGGGAATCTTATTATATGCTTTTTTTGTCTGCCTTTTATTCATCCACTTTCTTTTCTCTCTCGATTTGTTTTTCTTCAGCATCGAATTACGTGTATTTAATAATTTCGTCTCTATTTCTTGTGTTCTTATTGTTATTGTTCTCAAACTTCCTTCGTACACTCATTCTCATATTATAATCTTCTTTCGCTAACCCATTTCTGTGTTCATATGTCTGTGCGTGTCTCTCTCTCTCTCTCTCTCTCTCTCTCTCTCTCTCTCTCTCTCTCTCTCTCTCTCTCTCTCTCTCTCTCTCTCTCTCTCTCTCTCTCTCTCTCTCACTCTCTCCCACATTCAGTCATTTTGTCCCCTCTCTCTGTCCTGTCATTCTTGCTCCCCTCTCCTTTTTCTCCCCTTCTCTCTCAGCCGTTTCTTAAGTCTCCCCCTCCCCTTTTCCACCACATTCTAAGATGCCAGGAGTCACCCACCCGTTCCCCTTCAATCTCCCTCCCTCCCCCCCTCCCCCTAATGTCCTGACACGGGCGATGCGAGAGACCCACATAAACTTTGGCGTCGTATACATACAAACGCCACATTGAGGGTGGGCACTGCTCCCTCCAATGGGCTACTTGAACGAGCTCCGAGCCCGACCTCCCCCATGCTGGACGCTTCACGACAACACATCCACACACACACACACACACACACACACACACACACACACACACACACACACACACACACACACACACACACACACACACGCCCACCCGGGGGCGCCATATTATAGACGGTTGAGAGGCGGGACCAAAGAGCCAGAGTTCAACCCCCGCAAGCACAACTAGATGAGTACACACATACACACACACACACACACACACACACACACACACACACACACACACACACACACACACACACACACACACACACACACACACACATGTACACAAATTTAGAGACACAAACATACACTCCACAAGCAAAAGTGCACATTGACAACGATTTAAGGGCACATTCAAGCAAGATGTCTCTGCCTATGCATTGTTTAATAAAGTTCTTATCCAGATTACGATATAGATGGGATGTCATGCATAAAGAACTTAACAGAGTTCTAAGACAGAATAGCCGGGATTATAAGCGTGTTCGAGAGGAGTAAACTGATTGGCTCGTCCTGGTAGTCCAGGATCTCAGTCGACATTAGCTGGACAAGTCAAGCCACTGACATTGCACTGTACGAGAGGTTCGTATACAAATTATAAGAGGTAGTAGGAGTAATTGGAAGCGCGGTAAACTGCCGGAGAAAATTCTCCTTCGAGAGGTAGCAAAGAATTGGAGTAAAGTTGGGTTATGAAATAAAGCGAAGCACAAAGAGGCATTCCGCCAGAACCTGCATTAGAACCGATTCTCTTCTTATTCAAAATCATTAATTTAACTAAAGAAGTGGAGTCTTACACGACTGATAACGAGCTAAGAAGATGTAAAGTGACACTCTTTTAGATCAGTGAACAAACAGAAAGAGGTTGAAAGAGAGCAGGCATGATAAGAAGCAAGACGGAATCTATTGCCATGGATTACCAGTTGCTGAACTGCGAATCAAAATCTGATTCTCGTTGTGCACGAATTCCTGAGAGAGTACACCTGCTCGCAGAGCCTCACTAGTCCATCTGATTCCATCATTTAGCATCTATCCGCCTTCCTTCCATAATCCATGAACACACATGAACAAATCCACAAGGGCTGTGACGAGGATTCGAACCTACGTCCGAGAGCATCCAAGATCATGTGGGTTGAACACACATATTCAACTTCACTTAAGATTTAAGCTGGTCTCTGTAGTTCAGAAACCACCGCCAGTCCTTGAAAAGGGAGTGTGGGAAAGACAGGTGTTGGGAAGGGAAAAGAGAGATGAGAAAGGTGTAAATAAGAAATGAATGGTTGAGAGAGGCATATGAAAGAGTAATAGAAGTCATGTGACGAGATACAAAGAAGGGGGGAAAGTAGATGACACAGAGGAAGGAGATTTAGAGTAAGGGGAAAGGGAGGGGGGGAATGAATAGGTGAGAGTGGAATGGCAGGGAGAGGTCTGAGGGAGAGGGCCGAGTGACTTACTCGTGTAGTGGGAAAGTGGGCCGAAAGAGTTTATCATGGCTGCTGGTATGGCGGGATCCAGGATTATGTCCCTGAACAGATTTGCATAATGAGTCTCAACCATGACATACTGGGGTAGGCAGGGCACAGATAGCCATGGAGGAGACTTGCAGGGCTAAGGGTGGTTGCTGGGGGAAAGATGGCTTGATGGGGAGGGGGAGTTTGAGAGTATACAGGGACGGTAGTAAAGGGAAACGCAAATGAGTGAAGGGAAGACATTAGGGGAACTCAAATGAATGAAGGAAAGGCATTAGGGGAAGAGCAGGTGAGGAGAGGGTTGAAGAGGGAGTAAGCAAGGGTGGTGATAGGAAGGGAAAGGTAAAAGGGAACATGGTGTGAGGTTAGTCATAAGTGGCGGTGACATGTTGATAGATAGACATGAGAAGATATGGTGTTGTCTCGGTAATGTTTGCAGGAGTGTTGGTTGTGGTTGTTGCAAGTGTTGGTGGTGATGGTGGTTACAAGTGTTGGTGGTGATGGTGGTTACAAGTGTTGGTGGTGATGGTTACAAGTGTTCGAGGTGATGGCGATTAGAAGTGTTGGTGGTGATGGTGGTGGTTACAAGTGTTGGTGGTATTGGTTGAAAGTGTTGGAGAAAGTTCCAAGAGATTGTGGTTTTAAGAGAACTAGTAATGGCTGTAGTTGTACTACTAGCCATTGTAATAATGCATTTTGTAGTAAGGTAGTCGTTACAGAAAATGGTGGCGGTAGACATCATAATACTGATAGAGGTTGCTGTAGTGTTGATTGGAGTTACTGAAGGAAGTTGTAAACGAACATGTAACCATGAATGGTGATGATGGTGGTGATGGTGGACGTGATGACGAGGGCAATGTTGCTAGTGATGGTGCACTCTCCTTGTGTTCGACAGTTTGTTAAAGCGGTAACGAGCCTTGTAAACACACGAGGACAAAGGCTGGTGTTTGATGCCTCCACCAGATCGATGACAGGGAGAGTGGCACAAGCTGACCCGTCAAGAAGTGAGACGAACACGGAGAGTATTACCAGTGTATGTTGCAAGTAGCAACGTTCTCCTGACGTTGGTGGGGAGAGAGAGAGAGAGAGAGAGAGAGAGAGAGAGAGAGAGGGGAGAGAGAGAGAGAGAGAGGGAGAGAGAGAGAGAGAGAGTGGTAGAGAGAGAGAGGGGGGGGAGAGAGAGAGGGGGTGCAAAGAGAGAGAGAGAGAGAGAGAGAGAGAGAGAGAGAGAGAGAGAGAGAGAGAGAGAGAGAGAGAGAGAGAGAGAGAGAGAGAGAGAGAGAGAGAGAGGGAGGGAGAGGGAAAGAGAGAAAGAGAGAGTGGTAGAGAGAGAGAGAGAGAGAGAGAGAGAGAGAGAGATTAATAAAGTCCTCACAGCTAAAACGTCAGCTACAATTAAAATCTACTCTTATCTTGGTGTTTGTTCTAAATATATAGATGTGGACGGGGCTAGACAGCCATAGAAGACAACTAATTGTCTGCATTGCTCAGCCTTGGATGAGTCCGGGGTTCATTAGTCTTCAGCAGTGGAGAGATGACGACGGCTGCATTGTTAAGTATAATACTAATGTTTGCAAGATTTGCTACCTGGTCGTACTAATTGGACATCCAGAATCAGCAATTTAAACCCCAAGGAGCTCAGTCAGCAGCAGAATACCTTTGGGTACATCATTTACTAGTGAATCCCTCTTAAAACGCTAATTGATTAGTCTAACTTGTATTTGGAACATGATCTTTTAACAATTGTAGATATTCGAGAGCAAAAGGGAGGTATCCACATGAGCATATGGATATATAACGAACCGATATAGGAATATAATTTCCAGAGTATATATATGGGAATATCAATATAATTCTTACTCAACTCTAGTTATAGTTTATCAAAAACGGAGTGATAGAGAGAGAGATAGAGGGAGGGAGGGAGAGAAAGAGAGAGAGAGAGAGAGAGAGAGAGAGAGAGAGAGAGAGAGAGAGAGAGAGAGAGAGAGAGAGAGAGAGAGAGAGAGAGTGAGGGAGAGACAGAGAGAGATAGAATGTCACATACAAGCGAGCTAAGGAGAGAGAATCACTTGTAATCGTGGGCTGGAGAAACGTTCCATTACCTTTAAGTATCAACACACTGCCACTGCAGGTGTGTGTTGAGTTTATAAACATCACGGACATCAAATGAGAATCCGCTATGAGGCGGATTTGAGCTCATGTGCCTATAAAAACCCGATAATCCTCCATACAGCACGGATTTATCTTTTGATCTGTATTCGATATTTTTGTTACCCATTTAAACGTGCTGGCATATACACTGATGTTTCAGAAAGCATTATTTGAGAACAAATAATGTATATTGATTTATATTATTTGGTTAAATGTTATTTTGATTTGCGGGAAAACAAACGTTTTGAACGCCGCTTCTAAGTGATTGCACAACGTAAATTGTCACGTGTTTTTTTAATGCACATGCTTATGTATAGTTGTAATTAGGTAAATTAGACACATACACTAACACACACGCACGCGCACACACACACACACACACACACACACACACACACACACACACACACACACACACACACACACACACACACACACACACACACACACGCACACTCCAACTTATTCTCCTTTTACCTCTCTCCTCTACTTTTCCCCAATCCTTCTTTCTCTATCACTCCCCCCCCCCTCCCTCTTTCCTACCCCCGTCCACTTTTCTGCCACGATCAAACATTCTATCTCTCTTACTCTCTCTATCACCTCCCGCCTAACTTCCCCTCCCTTCTCCACCCACTCTCTTATTCCCCTCCTCTTTCACCTCTCCTCCACTCTCCCGTCCACTCTCCCCTTCTCTCTCTCTCTCTCTCTCTCTCTCTCTCTCTCTCTCTCTCTCTCTCTCCCCCCCCCCTCGTCTTTTCAAAGATCAACCCCCTCATCTTCTCTTCGAATATCTTTCTTCTCTCCTTTCTTCTCTCTCTCTCGCCCTATATATGTCCGTCTTTATCTTCTGTCTCTGTCTTTGCCTGTCTAACTGTCTCTGTGTATGTATTGATGTCTGTGTGTCTTTTCCGTTCTTTTTCCTTTTCCTGTCTCTGCCCTGGTCATCCCGATCTCTCTGTAGGCCTATCTCTGTCTGTCTCTATTTTATTGTTTCTGTCTATGCCTTCTCACTGATTATCACTGTCTGCCTGTCTGTGTGTTTGCCAGACAAAAAAATATTTTTTAATATATTATAAAACGCATATGCCTACTAAAATGATTAATATTAATAGATCCTATTTATTCCTCTTTACAGCTATACATACCTCCGCTATGGCAGTGGTGCGGGAGAGGGCGCGTCTGCCCTGCGACGTGACCTCAGCGCTGCCTGAGGACCGAGTAGTGCTCATACTGTGGTACCGGGGCTCGACCGGCACTCCGATTTACAGGTAGGTATTTTCCACCTCCGCCTTCACCAGTCGCTACTATATGAACTCGGTTATTATTAACTGGTATTGGTAGACACCCGTGCAACTGTTCCATTGCTGTACCGAAGATTTAGTGCTCAATGCTTTTATATCTATCTATAGTTATCAAATTGGAGCTCTGTTTTTTTTTTATCAGGTCTGAAATATTGGTGGTGGTTTCCATAGATTTGTTTAACAGTTTTAGTTCTGTCAAATGATAAATATTCTGAATGGGAAGAGGTGGAGAAAGGGAATGGAAGAAAATTAATAAGTGGGAGGGGGAAAGAATGGAAGGGGAAGGAAGGGGATGAATAATGAGGGAAATGTGGGAAGAGGCCTGCACATATCCAGGTAACCCCCCCCCCCCCTTTCTTCTAAAAAGGAGAGAAACCAGTATGTTTATATAGCATAATGAGCTGGGATATGAGGACAATGAGCTGGGATATGAGGACAAGGAGCTGGGATATGAGGACTAGGAACTGGAATATGAGGACAATAAGCTGGGATATGAGGACAAGGAGCAGGGATATGAGGACAAGGAGCTGGGATATGAGGACAAGGAGCTTGAATATGAGGACAAGGAGCTGGGATACGATGAAAAGGAGCTGGGATATGAGGACAAGGAGCTGGAATATGAGGACAAAAAACTGGGTTATGCTGACTAGGAACTGGGATATGAGAACAAGGAGCTGGGATATGAGGACAAGGAGCTGGGATAAGATGGCAATGAGCTGAGACATGAGGACAAGAAGCTGGGATATGTTGACTAGGAACTGGGATATGAGGACAAGGAGCTGGGATATGAGGACAAGGAACTGAGACATGAGGCCAAGGAGCTGGGATATGAGGACAAGGAGCTGAGACACGAGGACAAGGAGCTGGGATATGCGGATAAGGAACTGAGATATGATGACAAGCAGCTGGGATATGAGGACAAGGAGCTGGGATATGAGGACAAGGAGCTGAGACATGAGGACAAGGAGCTGAGATATGATGACAAGCAGCTGGGATATGAGGACAAGGAGCTGGGATATGAGGACAAGGAGCTGGGATATGAGGACAAGGAGCTGAGACATGAGGACAAGGAGCTGGGATATGAGGACAAGGAGCTGGAATATGAAGACGAGGAGATGGAATATGAGGACAAGGAGCTGGGATATGTGGACAATGAGCTGAGACATGAGGACAAGGAGCTGGGATATGAGGAAGGAGTAAAGGAACACTGCCCAACCACCTGGACCAGCAACGAAAAAAGTTTGTTACAAAGGTGTGTGTTGTACACTGTACCGGCGTTTGGACGCTTAAACAATTGAACAGGAATTTAAAGTTTTACAGCCATCGTTGGTCAAAAGCCTCCCCTCACATCTCCCCCTCACCTCTCCCCTCACCTCTCCCCTCACTCTCCCCTTCTCTGCAAGCCCACTCGGCTGTCAAACATATATTTCATGAAATGTGATCTATTTCGCCGATCTAAATTGGATATGTGAAAATAAGTGGGCAGGACGCAGGCCCAAGTACCGACGGCTGGTTTTTAATGGTTTCAGTTTTACGGGTGTGGAGCAGAGTCCTGTTGGTCATTAGTGAGGCCAGAGTGGCCACATGCCACAAGTAGAATGGTCCATCATTCATGTGTGTGTGTGTGTGTGTGTGTGTGTGTGTGTGTGTGTGTGTGTGTGTGTGTGTGTGTGTGTGTGTGTGTGTGTGTGTGTGTGTGTGTGTGTCTTTGTGTGTCTGTGTGTTGTGTGTGTGTGTGTGTGTGTGTGTGTGTGTACTCACCTATTTGTGCTTGCGGGGGTTGAGCTTTGGCTCTTTGGTCCCGCCTCTCAACTGTCAATCAACTGGTGTACAGATTCCTGAGCCTACTGGGCTCTATCATATCTACATTTAAAACTGTGTATGGAGTCAGCCTCCACCACATCACTGCCTAATGCATTCCATCCGTTAACTACTCTGACACTAAAAAAGTTCCTTCTAACGTCTCTGTGGCTCATGTGAGTACTCAGTTTCCACCTGTGTCCCCTTGTTCGCGTCCCACCAGTGTTGAATAGTTTATCCTTGTTTACCCGGTCGATTCCTCTGAGGATTTTGTAGGTTGTGATCATGTCTCCCCTTACTCTTCTGTCTTCCAGTGTCGTAAGGTGCATTTCCCGCAGCATTTCCTCGTAACTCATGCCTCTTAGTTCTGGGACTAGTTTAGTAGCATACTACTAGTCTAGTAGCATGTGTGTGTGTGTGTGTGTGTGTGTGTGTGTGTGTGTGTGTGTGTGTGTGTGTGTGTGTGTGTGTGTGTGTGTGTGCGTGTGTGATGGGGATGTTTGTGTACTCAACTATTAGTGCTGGAACGAACTTCAGTTCCACGTGTGAAGTTTGTCCCCACAACTTCTCATCCTGCTCGATTCTCTCTCTGATATATCACTAGCAGATTTGGGTGTTCAGTTTCCTGGTATGACACTTCCCCCTTTCTCACCCCATCTCCTCCTGGAGTTCATCTTCCACTGGTGTGCCTTAATCCTGGTGTTCAGCTTATACTAGTGTGCCCTCGTCCTGGTAACCCCTCTCTTCTACTGCATTGCAATCATCTTGTCATAGCGCTCAGAAAAGTTTGTGAGGCAAGACTTCCATTTTGTAGAATATATGCTCACGTTTGAATACTAGATTTTAAAGATTCGTCTAAATATATTCACTTTAATGTTATTGAATTTTAAGAATGTGTGTATAGTTAGCTTTTGGCTTATTCTATAAATTTACAACTCCATATTTTTTTAGTATCTGGTCTCTTTATTTTAAGACTATTCCCTTTATTGACAACTCAAATTATTGAAAGTCTCTCATTAATGTCTCGGAAATCAGTTCTTAGTTTCCATCTGTGCCTTTTCCTTTTTCTATAAATTACCTTAAACGTTGTATTCACGCTCCTCTTGCTCCTTCTATCTCAAAATGTTGAAACGAATAGTTTCATTAATCTTTTCTCGCAAGATTCACTTAATTCAGGAAGACTGAGCCTTTATGCAAAATTCGGAACGCCTTCTAAATTCATTGAGTCGAATTGTAAACGAAATTTTTAACGCTTTGAGCAGCGGAATTTAGGATTGGTTTACATGAAGTTATAGTCATTGTTCTATATGCTGATTTTTTTCTAGGTTTATTGATGGCTAATATGTACCTACGACATCAGGCTCGTGCTTTGTCTGCGGCCAGAGCTGAGTCTCCTCATTTTGTAGTGTTATTGGTGGCATTTAGTGCTGTTGCTACTCTGAAAACTTTGCTTTTGCTTTTGGAATATAGTCTTGCCGCTATCTTTGAAGTATGTCTTAGAGCCTCTGGCATCATCTTGCAATTTTCCTCTGTTCTGAGTCTCCTCATCTGTATTTCATCGTCAGGAAAAAATAAATATATATGATTGAATTTACTTCTTTTTGTTATGTCGGTAACGTAAACCGCTTTTACCTCCGTTATCGTCCTTTTCGCTGTAAAACACTGCCTAATGCATTCAATGCATTAATGCATTTAAGGTCGTCCCAAAACTGCCCAGCCTCCTGGTCTGGACGATACAGCGATGGTCCCGCTTCATGCAGGTCGGCGTTCAATCCTCGACCGTCCAAGTGGTTGGGTAACCGTTCCTTTTCCCCACCGTCCCATCCCAAATCCTTATCCTGACCCCCTTCCAAGTGCTATATAGTCGCAATGGCTTGGCGTTTTCCCCTGCTAATTCCCTCTCTCCCTCACTGTAAAACTCTGGCTCCTGTCCAAGAGGTACTCGTTTATCCGGCCTAAATAGTTGAGCAGAAAGTTTAACTTTTTACTTTAGTTTGTACTGGAGCGTCATATGGGATCGAAAACCTTCTGACAGTTTAAAAAGACGTAGTTGTCGATTCCTTTCTATCCTGCCAGACTTGGCATCAATTGGTCATAAAAATCGTGAATGTTTTCCTTCTATTTTTCTTTCCCAAATCCATTTTATCGTTTTAAGATAAAATGTATATCTTATAAATGATTCAGGACTCACCTGAGTACTCTCCAATACTTTGTAAATATGCCTTGCTAAGTTCGTGTCAGTAATTCAATGTTAAGTCTTTTTCTATTTCTAAATAAGGATTCCACGTTGGCTGTTTTCCAATCCTCTGGCAGTTCCCCCCACCCGCTGTTAAAAGTGTTCATATGTTAGGAGAGGTTCTTACTCACAATAAATTGACCTGGGATACGTGGTGGCCAAATTTAAAACAAAAATAAAGCAAAAAATGAGAATGAGTGGATGAGAGAAATGATAATAATGAAAAAGTCACAAATCGCAAGACTATTTACTCCCTTATTAGTGAATTTAATTTTGATTTAGTTTTATTAGAAAGTAAAATTAATATTTTGTTTTCGTTACCACTTTTTTGTACTGACGTATTTCTTATTTTATATTGGTTTTAATTAATTTATATATGTGTGTATTTATTTTTCTACTATGTTATTAGTTCTTTAAAACTTCCAACAGATGCGTGTGTCCTTGTCATTCGTTCAGCAGCATTAACTACCCCATAACCTGCAACAATGCCATAATTTCCACCTGTTGCACCCAAATGGCAGGCTAGCTGCATCTGTTTATTGGAAACCATTTATTAGTGCGTCTGTCATAAAACATGATTAAAATGAAAATACTGAACGTGAAAAACGATATATATATGTTTGTGTGTTTTCCTGCTTGGTGTCGAAGCTGGGAGGGTTGGGGGATTGCTCGTGGTTCCTTGTTTCTACGTGGAGCATTTATTCTCAGCTTCTACACTGATGCCTGAAATAGAACTACAAGAAAAGACGTTCTCGTCTTCCTGCATGTTGTAGATCTATTATTATTCACCCCTTCTATCACATCAACATCATCCTTGCAGGCTTTTGAATTCAGATTTATTATCAATTGTTATCTCACAATTATGACTGAGGTAAATATTATACAGAGACTAAGCCTTATACAGAGACTAAGCCAAGGAATATATTTTAAACTACTCCTTCGGTAAGATGCAATACACAACAGCTTGGCTTATATTCATTTGGATCATTGCAGATTCGAATTCAAATTTCTGATCGCCAACCATGATTGCCACGGCAACAATCTCGCACTTTTGAGACACAAGTTTAAATCTCCGATAATTCAACTGAATGAAATCCTCCTCGAGATTAGTTAAGGATTGAATCTACAGTGACCCTCTTCCTTAGAGCCTTACTTTCAGTCTCGCCAAAAGTGTCCAAGACATCACACGCATTTTATTTTCTCAAAGTACTTCTTAGGATACTTCTCCAAAACACCCATTTTTTGTTCCTTTTCCATTTATTCCTGACCACACGGCATTTATCACTTATTTAGCCATTCTTTCCAGTCAATTTCTTCTTTCTTCTTTCTAGGACACATTGTTGACCAGACCACACACTAGAAGGTGAAGGGACGACGACGTTTCGGTCCGTCCTGGACCATTCTCAAGTCGACAATCGACTTGAGAATGGTCCAGGACGGACCGAAACGTCGTAGTCCCTTCATCTTCTAGTGTGTGGTCTGGTCAACATACTTCAGCCACGTTATTGTGACTCGTCGCCTGCATAGGACACATTCGCTCGTCAGTTTCTCTTTACGAATACCATTCCTGGAATCCTCTCTCGGCTCATCCCGTTCTCAATTATAGTATGTTATCAATCTTTTGTTCAATGCCTTTCCAATTCACATAAGCTACACGTCCTCTCGGTCTAGAGTTACAGAACTACCGGCACATACACTACACGTCCTCTCGGTCTAGAGTTACAGAACTACCGGCACATACACTACACGTCCTCTCGGTCTAGAGTTACAGAACTACCGGCACATACACTACACGTCCTCCCGGTCTAGAGTTACAGAGATTGTCAACAATAACCTTGCTGAGAATCATTAGAGAACTTATAATGCTATACCACTTATTATCTTCAAGTATGAACAGTTTTTCGTGTTTTAAACACTACTTTTATTATTGTTTTAATTTAACATTATTATTATAATAAAAGTGAGATTTCTTTCGCATTATTTGCTAATAATTAGGACGAGTGTGATTAAGTGACTCATTTTAATACTTTGCTCCATGTCCATTACTGTGATGTCCATTACTGTGATGTCCATTACTGTGATGTCCATTACTGTGATGTCCATTACTGTGATGTCCATTACTGTGATGTCCATTACTGTGATGTCCATTACTGTGATGTCCATTACTGTGATGTCCATTAATGTGATGTCCATTACTGTGATGTCCATTAATGTGATGTCCATTACTGTGATGTCCATTACTGTGATGTCCATTACTGTGATGTCCATTACTGTGATGTTCATTACTGTGATGTCCATTACTGTGATGTCCATTAAGCAATTTTTAGGTAAGCATATTTAGATGAGTAATACAAAGAAAATTCGTAAAGTTTTTTGTTTTATCTGTTGAACTTTTGCGTGTTATTGTCTGTAATTCTTACAAAGAGCAAGAGAGAGAGAGAGAGAGAGAGAGAGAGAGAGAGAGAGAGAGAGAGAGAGAGAGAGAGAGAGAGAGAGAGAGAGAGAGTAGAGTTCATTTATTATTTCACTTATGGGAAGGGAATATATATAATATGTTGAGTAACACAAACCATATAGGGAACTATACTGTTAGCATTACGGTACATTTTGCCCTCCTGATGTCTCTACACACACTCTCCCAACAGCTTCGACGCACGGGGGAAGACCATCCAGCAGGGGAAGCACTGGTCGGATCAGCTCCTTCTGGAGAAAAGAGCGTACTTCCAGTTGCTTCCAGGCACCACCTGGACCGGGTCCTCGGCCCCTGGAGCTCATCTGGAACTCTTCCCCGTCCAGGACCGCGATCAAGCCACCTACCGCTGCAGGGTCGACTACATGCTCTCGCCCACCAAGAACACTATCGTCAATTTCACCGTTATAAGTGAGTACCCGATGTAGTGACCTGTGTAACGCTTGTGTTGAGTTAGTACCTCTGTAACGCTTGTGTTGAGTTAGTACCTCTGTAACGCTTGTGTTGGAGTTAGTACCTCTGTAACGCTTGTATTGGGATATACACAGCCCCGCACCTGTGCCAGGTAAGTCCACTACGGGCGCACCATAGCCCGTGCTACTTTGGAACTTTTGTTCTAAGTAGCTGAATCTAAAACAACAACAACTTGTGTTGGAGTTAGTACCTTTGTGACCCTTGTGTTGGAGTCAGTACCTCTGTAACGCTTGTGTTGGAGGACAACACAACCGCTACTCGGTTACAAAATACGTTGCAACATATCAACATCGTTGATATGTTGCAAAATAATTGATTGTGCCTGTACACAATCTAATGCCTAAAATTTAGGAGAAAGAAAGAGGACACAATAAAATAATGGAACTTGTAATATATTTTTAGACTTAGATGAAGCTGTGTTCTCTAAACTTTAAGATTATGGGAGGGTGAGAACGAGCTGTCTAATGTTCCAATCTCATCTTACGATCAAGCGTTGTATAACAGTTTCTTGATATCACGATAGCGGAATGCGTATGATGTCAATTGATGAGGTTGGACGCAATTTCAATTCTTGCCTTCGACGCGCTGAGGTATTTAAATACAGAATAACACAATTTTAATAACGAAACCTAGATATTTTTAGGATTTTTACTGATAGCCAAAATACTGCACTTGAATATCACCCTGGAAATTCATATATCCAGTAAAGTGAATATTTATCAGGTGAATAGTGTGTGTGTGTGTGTGTGTGTGTGTGTGTGTGTGTGTGTGTGTGTGTGTATGTGTGTGTGTGTGTATGTGTGTGTGTGTGTGTGTGTGTGTGTGTGTGTGTGTGTGTGTGTGTGTGTGTGTGTGTGTGTGTGTTTAGATTTATTGTTTCCTTTCTTTTTTTAGCTGCCCAACTACTAGGGCTGGATGGTAGAGCGACGGTCTCGCTTCATGCAGGTCGGCGTTCAATCCCCGACCGTCCATGTGGCTCCATTCCCCCCCCCCCCCCCACCGTCCCATCCCAAATCCATATCCTGACCCCTTCCAAGTGCAATATAGTCGCAATAGCTTGGCGCTTTCCCCCTCCTGATAGTTCCTTCTTTTTTAGCTGCAACAATCACTATTTTCTACTTCCATTCTTAATAACTATAGGTACTATAATTTTGGATGACATGTTGAAATAATTGTATGGTGAGATATAAGCACTATTACATATTTACAGCATTAACATTTCTATTACTTTTACATAAATGATGTTAAGGACAAGTCCCTAATAGTTCCAATGATTAGATTAGATTACTAAGTAATTTTTTAGCTTGCTTAAGTTCAATTAACTATTGATTTACACTTGAAACACGGGTTTTGCGATAATTATTCACCAAATTACACAGATGACACGGTGTTACTAATTAGATAATTTACATTTTGTTATTGTGGAATGTTTAATTGGAGAGTATGCAACGGAAAGGTAAAGAATTACATTTCGTTGCCTGCCTTTGCCTGCCGTTGCCTACCGTTGCCTGCCTTTGCCTGCCGTTGCCTGCCGCTGCCTGCCGTTGCCTGCCGTTGTCTGCCGTTGCCTGCCGTTGTCTGCCGTTGTCTGCCGTTGTCTGCCGTTGCCTACCGTTGCCTGCCGTTGCCTACCGTTGCCTGCCGTTGCCTGCCGCTGCCTGCGCTTACTAGATGTAGCCGTAAAATAGTGACTGTGAGCCTTGAGGGGCAGTTAGCATCTCGTTTCTGTAAGCAAAGATTCTCACCAATTCCGACAAACGAAGATAACAAGCAATCTTCCTTGTAGTAAGATAGCACCAACTGTACAGCGTGAACCAGAGTCTATTGATTATTATTAAAGGTAATTATAGTCCACATTGAAGGTAATCGCTAAGGTGATGCAATGGATCTCTTGATTCCCCGTGTTTGGGATACTGGCGATTAAGCATTATGCTTTATAATGGTATTTATTTGCCTGTTCAAGTCGTCCTGAATTCAGTTTAGTTACGGCCAGCACTGAGCACAAGGTCGGCCAGTTTTCCTGATCATAAACAGCTTTTGCACTGTCGAAACAGCCATGTGAGGACACTCTGGGGAACTGATGAGCCAATATGGACCAGTAAGTGTACCTCCATGTGGCTTACTTATGGCTAGACAGAAAGATATCTCGTAAATACGTGTTGGGAGGGTTATAGAAATCTCGTAAATACGTGTTGGGAAGGTTATAAAAATCTCGTAAATACGTGTTGGGAAGGTTATAGAAATCTCGTAAATACGTGTTGGGAAGGTTATAGAAATCTCTTAAATACGTGTTGGGAAGGTTATAGAAATCTCGTAAATACGTGTTGGGAAGGTTATAAAATCTTGTAAATACGTGTTGGGAAAGTTATAAAATCACGAACGAAAACTGCTAGAAGTTTATCAAATCAACTCTGAGTGAGATACTGTGCCTGACCTCCAAGTCTATGTACACCAGTTTGAAATCTTTTTTTACACACTGTATGATTTTTATTTTACTTTGTGGTGGTCAGGAATATCAGCATTAATAGACTCTGCTCATATAAATTCATTGGAACGATCTGGGACTCTGCCTATTTTCCAAAACGTTTTCAAGATGTATAGCAAACAATTATGACAAAGTTATCAGAAGTTAGGTCGTGTAGACACATCAATATCAGGTCGGGGAGTGGCTGTGTGAAGATGTGCATTAGATTATTACTATTATTAATGAAGCCACTAATGTTCGGTAATGGATTGGCTCGTCACACACAGGCACGCTGTTGAACAAGGCTCCTCTCGTGGCTAGTACCCTTAATGTGGCATAGAACGGCTGCCGGCTGCTCTATGCTCGATGCAGGCCAGGAAGATGACCTGTAGATCTGGTATATGGTATTGTGTTAGCGCGCTCTCTGTCTGTCTCTGTCTGTCTCTCTCTCTCTCTCTCTCTCTCTCTCTCTCTCTCTCTCTCTCTCTCTCTCTCTCTCTCTCTCTCTCTCTCTCTCTCTCTCTCTCTCTCTCTCTCTCTCTCTCTCTCTCTCTCTCTCTCTCTCTCTCTCTCTCTCTCTCTCTCTCTCTCTCTCTCTCTTATACTTACGTAGACAGCTAACGCGACAGTCCACCTGGAAGGCGATAAGGGTACATTGTTATCCTGCGCTATAATTTAAAGTCACTTTTTTTGGTAGTAATACAATGCGACGTCAAAAGAGCCTTCATTAAGAAATATTCCTTTTATTAATAGATTTTATTGTTTTTATAATATTAATTGAATAAACCAATTTGGAAAGACATATTTGAAAATAACTAAAATCAATCTGGTTATCAGGCAATTCGGGCCTTGCTTACTAGGCCAAGTAATGCGGTTCTGGCTTTTAAATACGATATATATATATATATATATATATATATATATATATATATATATATATATATATATATATATATTTATTTCACCAATTCAGCTCATTCTTCTCTATTGTTCTCAAATCTCCAGCATCAATGTGGTGATGAGCTCGTAGTTTTCTTGCACTGCACTTATATACCCCATTCTCGGATTATCATCCTCATTCATTAAGATTCTTACAAATTTCACTGTCAAGAAACTAAATAAACATGAACTTGGAAGATAAATAAATGATACCAAGACAATTATTTTCATTGGAATAATTATAGTTGATTGTGATAAACAAGCCGCAAGTTTGTGGCAAAAGTATTATAAGGTAAAATTTGCGTTCTCTATTTCTGAACTGAAGATTTATTTAGTCGAAAGTTATTAGGAAAGTCTTAAATAAGATTGGCTTTTATAAATTTAATGTTTCACACACACACACAAAACCAGTTGATTGACAGTTGAGAGGCGGGACCAAAGAGCCAAAGTGGAACCCCCGCAAGCATAAATATGTGAGTACAAATAGGTGAGTATACACACACACACACACACACGCACACACACACACACACACACACACACACACACACACACACACACACACACACACACACACACACACACACATACAACCCCTGAATGAATGCCCCTGTTACCTAGCAGTAAATAGGTACCTGGGAGTTAGTCAGCTGTCACGGGCTGCTTCTTGAGCTGTGTGTGTGTGTGTGTGGTGTGGGAAAAAAATAAGTAGTTAGTAAACAGTTGATTAACAGTTGAGAGGCGGGCCGAAAGAGCAAAGCTCAACCCCCGCAAACACAACTAAGTGAATACAACTAGGTTAATACACACACACACAATGAGTCAAAATAATAGAGGAGTTTTAAAGCTGGCGAAATATTACAAGCGGAGATCCCCATACCTCCAACATCGTAAGACTTCGATGTTCCTAATGTATATGACTCGTAGCCTGGTGGATAGCGCGCAGGACTCGTAATTCTGTGGCGCGGGTTCGATTCCCGCACGAGGCAGAAACAAATGGGCAAAGTTTCTTTCACCCTGAATGCCCCTGTTACCTAGCAGTAAATAGGTACCTGGGAGTTAGTCAGCTGTCACGGGCTGCTTCCTGGGGGTGGAGGCCTGGTCGAGGACCGGGCCGCGAGGACACTAAAAGCCCCGAAATCATCTCCAGATAACCTCAAGAAGACTGACCTAAGTGAGAGCGTGAACCCGTAAATATCAACATTTGTAAATGACGAAAAGATAAAGACGACGGTAAAAATGGACTTGAATGGAGGAAAGTTATAGAAGCTCCATGACTGTAGTTGGCAAGGGAAGGGAAGGGACCCGTCAGGGGTAAAGCGCCAAGCTATTACGACTATATAGCACTTGGAAGAGGTCAAGATAAGGATTTGGGATGGGACGGGGGGGAAGGAATGGTGCCCAACCACTTGGACAGTTGGGAATTGAACGCCGACCTGCATGAAGCGCGTTGTTTATTCTAACAAGTGTCTAGTAATAAAGAGGGGAAAAGAGGGACAGGATACCAAAAGATATCTGCAAGTATAAGGACGAGATAACTACAGGAATGGGAAAGTCGTGAAGAAGTTGTGTCTAAGTTGGCCATAACATTCAGATATATACTTCGACAGAGAATTTGAACGTCGCCATAATTAAATTGTAACGTAACAGGACTATAGTAGGCAGGCATTACAAGTTCCTGATCAGAGACCGGGCCGGTGACCTTTCAACCCCCGGAACCACTGTAAGATAACTACAAGGTTAGACTACACTTCTCTGTAGACACTGATAGGTGAGTACAATTTCCATGTCAACATTGTCCTCTCCTCCTCCCCCCCTCTCCCCCCCCCCCCTCCTCTTCCCTTCACAACAGGCTTCAGGAAATAAAAGTAGGAATCGGCTCCTGGATTTGCCAGGACATGTGTCAGACTCGTCAGACAATCAGGGAAGGTAAACTGCGCCCTTGTCTCAGAGGCCAGCCGACCCCTCGCACCACACTCTCACTCCTCCTACACTCTCACTCCTCCTACTCTCTCCTTCCCACTGTTTTCTCACCTTCTCTGCACTCTTCCTCCCACTACATGCCTCGGTCCCTGCTACACACTCCCTCCCTCTGTTCTCTCGCTTCTCCTACACTCTCGCTTGCCCTACACTCCCTTACACTCTCACTCCCTCCTACTCTCTCCTTCCCACTGTTTTCTCACCTTCTCTGCACTCTTCCTCCCACTACATGCCTCGGTCCCTGCTACACACTCCCTCCCTCTGTTCTCTCGCTTCTCCTACACTCTCGCTTGCCCTACACTCTCACTCCGAGTGCACACCTGGAGCGAGAGTGTACTCTAAGGGTGTGTACTTGGAGGGGTACTCTGCCGCAACAAGAGCCGTTCATTTAGTCAGCAGGAGAAGCTACTCAGGTCAGTCAGTAAGGGGTCGGGTAAATGCTGTTGAAAAGAGACAGAGACGCCTGGTGTAGAGGGAAGTGATTACAAGCGCTAGTGCCATGGGGGAAGTGAACTTGATACTCTTTTACCCAATACATGTTTATTTCCATTGCCTGCTGCTGTAGCTTCCTATCTCCTGCTATTGTAGTTACCTGTCTCCTGCTACTGTAGCTATCTGTCTCCTGCTACTGTAGCTACTTGTCCCCTGCTACTATAGCTACCTGTCTCCTGCTGTGTAGTTACCTGTCTCCTGCTGCTGTAGCTTCCTGTCTCTTGCTGCTGTAGCTTACCTGTCTCCTGCTGCTGTAGCTTCCTGTCTCCTTGCTGCTGTAGCTACCTGTCTCCTGCTACTGTAGCTACCTGTCTCCTGCTGCTGTAGCTATCCTGTCTCCTGCTGCTGTAGCTTACCTGTCTCCTGCTGCTGTAGCTACCTGTCTCCTGCTGCTGTAGCTACCTGTCTCCTGCTGCTGTAGCTACCTGTCTCCTGCTACTGTAGCTTCCTGTCTCCTGCTGCTGTAGCCTCCTGTCTCCTTGCTGCTGTAGCTACCTGTCTCCTGCTACTGTAGCTATCTGTCTCCTGCTACTGTAGCTACCTGTCTCCTGCTGCTGTAGCTTCCTGTCTCCTGCTGCTGTAGCTACCTGTCTCCTGCTACAGTAGCTACCTGTCTCCTGCTACTGTAGCTATCTGTCTCCTGCTACTGTAGCTACCTGTCTCCTGCTACTGTAGCTTCCTGTCTCCTGCTGCTGTAGCTACCTGTCTCCTGCTGCTGTAGCCTCCTGTCTCCTGCTACAGTAGCTTCCCTGTCTCCTGCGATAGTTTACCTGGTCCTACAACCTTATCTTCTTGAGGTTATCTTGAGATGATTTCGGGGCTTAGTGTCCCCGCGGCCCGGTCCTCGATCGGGCCTCCACCCCCAGGAAGCAGCCCGTAGCAGCTGTCTAACTCCCAGGTACCTATATACTGCTAGGTAACAGGGGCATCAGGGTGAAAGAAACATTTTGCCCATTTGTCTCCGCCTCCACCGGGGATCGAACCCGGAACCTCAGGACTACGAATCCGAAGCGCTGTCCACCCAGCTGTCCAGTGAGGTTTTCCTGCGAAGTGGCCGTTCGGTCTGGATTCTTAGGTTTAATGGCCAAATCACGTTCCTGCTTAAATACTTCCCCGGAAGCTTGTGTTAAACCCGTCGCATAGCTCCGTATCATTCTCTGTGTGTCTTCCCTCCACTCCTTCCTTCTGTCAAGTCTGATAAGCTGGTGGTTCATAGTCATCGTCCACTTGGTGAAGCTACGGAACGGTTTTGGCCCGGACCTGCCTGTGTGCGATGTTATTCTCGTACTGTTACTTCTTCTCACAACTAGGCGAGTACAACTAGGTGAGTACATACATATATATATATATATATATATATATATATATATATATATATATATATATATATATATATATATATATATATATATATATATATATATACATATGCAGGAATATCAAAAAGTTACACAAGTTCATTCATGCAGCCACTCCCACACGAATGCATACACACACCAAAACGTTCTCCCTCCCCCCATTTCAAAAGTTACAGCTCATATATAGTTGAGGAATATACCCCTTAAGAACTGAGGCCCAAACTAACCTCGTCGCTCAAGGCATGAGAAGCGTTTGTTTAGATATACTTTTAAATGGTAAGAAGTCTCTAGTTTAATCCCTCATCAGGGTGATCAAAGAGATAATACTTAGCTAGAAATACAGACATTATCTGTCTCATAAAAACGTAATAACTACCGAACAAAGCCCCATTGTACGCTTCTAACACGTGACAAGTGCCTCAATGTGGCGGGAGGGAGGGGGCCGGTCGGCCGAGCGGACAGCACGCTGGACTTGTGATCCTGTGGTCCTGGGTTCGATCCCAGGCGCCGGCGAGAAACAATGGGCAGAGTTTCTTTCACCCTATGCCCCTGTTACCTAGCAGTAAAATAGGTACCTGGGTGTTAGTCAGCTGTCACGGGCTGCTTCCTGGGGGTGGAGGCCTGGTCGAGGACCGGGCCGCGTGGACACTAAAGCCCCGAAATCATCTCAAGATAGATGTGTAAACAAAAACATGGAACCCGCATCTAACTAACATGTAAACAATAGCTTGAATAAAGTGACTTGCCACATAGCTGCTCTCCGAAATAAAAAAAGGAAAGGGTTATCTTGAGATGATTTCGGGGCTTTAGTGTCCCCGCGGCCCGGTCCTCGACCAGGCCTCCACCCCCAGGAAGCAGCCCGTGACAGCTGACTAACACCCAGATACCTATTTTACTGCTAGGTAACAGGGGCATAGGGTGAAAGAAACTCTGCCCATTGTTTCTCCCCGGCGCCCGGGATCGAACCCGGGACCACAGGATCACAAGTTCAGCGTGCTGTCCGCTCGGCCGACCGGCTCCCTTTTACGAGAGTACATTTTACCTGAACATCACCTGAAAAGTGGAGACCCAGAGAGGACTTGACCGTGGCTTACAAGATACTCAGGAAGAAAGACTGAGTGACGACAAAGTGAAGAATGGCGATATGGTTAAAATAATAACAAATATTGTGGAGCAGGAGAGACCAGGTGTAGCACCTCAACAATGAGCGCGTCGTGAGACACAGCCACGAGGTGGCGTCAGAAGCTAATATGTTCATAATTTTAGGTCAAATTAAGAGGACCTGCTGCATGGGTAACAGCTTCTCCATGTCAATCTACCCCGGCTTTGCGCCCTGGAGAAACCACTCCCGAGCGCAACACCATGGTCTCCTGACTGATGGATGCCTACTATTTATTATGGTCCCAGGAGCAATAATTCCCGAAAATACAAACATACACAATGAGCCCTTCTGTAGCTACCTGTCTCCTGCCACTGTAGCTGAACCTAAACACAATGAACCCCCACTCCAGGGGCCTCGTAGCCTGGTGGATAGCGCGCAGGACTCGTAATTCTGTGGCGCGGGTTCGATTCCCGCACGAGGCAGAAACAAATGGGCAAAGTTTCTTTCACCCTGAATGCCCCTGTTACCTAGCAGTAAATAGGTACCTGGGAGTTAGTCAGCTGTCACGGGCTGCTTCCTGGGGGTGGAGGCCTGGTCAAGGACCGGGCCGCGGGGACACTAAAGCTCCGAAATCACCTCAAGATAACCTCAAGATAACGCCTCCGCAACCAACATATATACTAACACAAACATGCACAGCCTCATGTAAACATTCGCCTGGGACAGGAAACGCCACACAACACAACCACCATCACATATTCCTGTTCCATAGACACGCAACATATTCCTTAGGTATACTTTCCTTTAGTATACCACAGCATATGAGCACCTATGACTGGCCCTGTAGCATACCACAGCATATCAGCACCTATGACTGGCTCTGTAGCATACCACAGCATATCATCACTCTTTGCGTAAAGTATAATTTAGTATTTGCTTTGCATACTGGCTTCACATTTACATTTAGCTATTTGTTTATTTTTGTTTTTTTCCAAAGCTCATTTATGTTAAAAGTTTATTCACACAAATATTGTTTATTAATGTATCAATTCAATTATGTGTTTTGTTGTGTGTGTTCATTATTCAGCACCAAAACACTAAACTACAAATGTTAATACGACACATTTTGAAATATTTTGAAAACTGTTGATATTTAGGTCCGACACGAACCACAATCAAGTAGAGACCCAACTGGGTACAACAAATTGTGGGCGGCAGAGAGAGAGAGAGAGAGAGAGAGAGAGAGAGAGAGAGAGAGAGAGAGAGAGAGAGAGAGAGAGAGAGAGAGAGAGAGGACAAAGTGACACAGATAGACAGACAGACAGACAGACTCTCTGAGAGAATGATGTAATAAATGAGTCTATAGAGCAGGCTTCAGATGAGCTGAGGTAGGATAACAGCTCTTGCTTGCAGTTTCACTGATATCCCCTAATAAACCCTACTCCTAATTAAACAAAAAAAGAGAAACAGAGCGAGAGTATTCGATTATTAATTAATTATCAGGAGAAAGTGCCTAACCAGTATGACTACTCAGCACTTGGAGGAGATATGAAGACATGTAGTTAAAATACGAGTGTTAAAATAGTTATACATTTTATTTTAACCGAGTAAATCTCTCGGATAAGGTTATCATTAAAGCAATATTTTCGCGTCGTGGTGAATGGTATTTGTATTAACTAGCTGAAGGATCTCTCCCCCCACTCTGCCGTATCTATGATAAAACATACTTTTTTACAGACCGTCAATTAGAACATATTCCAGGCGGCAGTAATCTGTTGTAAACAGATTTGATACGCTTTTATTACACGTAAATTCGAGTTGTTTGTTATTGAATAAATACTTATAGTGAAGGTGGTATTCAGTTCTTCCGAATTTTCTATAAAGAATATCCAACAACAGAACCTCCCCTTTCCGTTAAAAGACGATAATCATTCACTAAAAACAAAAACAAACTGGTTCTCAAGCCTTCGGCTAAATCCGAAATGAGGTCAATTCTAGCTAACTGGGTGGATTTACTTACAAATGCTACGGCTTTAGTCTTATGAAGACAGACACTTGTATCTCCACCTTTTTGGTCACTTTTGTACCGTGTAAATTTCCCGGTAACTCGTTCAAAGTTACTTCGAACAGAGTCATCAAGAAGGACTTAACAGCGGCCACCTCTCAAGCGTAATGGGGTTATACAGAGCCGGGTGCGCAGTCTACGATGTTGGTTCGAATCCCTTGATGTTGGCACTGACAACCGTTCAGCTGTCGGTCTGTCTTCTGCAGTCTGGCATTACTAGGGCAGGTACTAGGGCAACATGCGCTTAGATCAGTGTTGCGGTGTGAGGGAGGGAAGAAGAAATAGCCTTACTAGATGGGATTAGACGAGGAGAGAAATCTATATCTGTATACCCCGCTGATTAGTCTTGTTGAACCTGTTGTACCTGTTGCGTTTATCATTTAACTCTTCTGACATTGGAATTCTATGTTGAATCTGGCTTTAGTGTTGTGGATGGAGGGGGTTTTCAACAACTATAAGTGCATTCTACTTGGTATGGTGATATTGTTGTTGGTGTTGGGTGGTGGAGATGGTGGTGGTAGTGGTGGTGGTGGTGGTGGTGGTACTTAAGACGATCGAGCCTTCACACCGACGCTCCTCAGACACGCCTCCGCATACCAGCTCTACTGACAAAGACAATTGATATAAGAATGGCATATATTACTGCCACCCAGCCAACCAGTCTACCAGTCTACCAGTCTACCAATCAACCATCCAAAACGTCAAAACAGAGCGCCTTTCAGCTAGATACACAGTCAGTCAGCCTTCCTATGAACCATTTAACTAGACATTTAATTAGTCAACTATATACTCAGGGAACCCAATTAACCAAACAGCAACCAAGAGTTAGCCAATTAACTTGAAAGTCAATTATCCAGACAATCAGATATCATTCAAGCCAGCTGAATGATACTGGCTTAAATGTCACTGACATCCAATCAATTATGCCCTGTCTACTGATCAACCAGCTAGTCAGTTAACTGTCAAAACATGTATAGAGTAATTCATCTGTCACCGGAACTAGTTGTCAATTATGTAACTTGTCTGTGAGGCAAATAACTTAGCCATTCAGGAAATAAGTAAAAAAATTCCACAATTGACGTAAACACAAACTCGTCCAGTGCGCCTTCCTGTTATCTTGCTAATGAGTTTGTATGTCTTTTTGAAAGCACTTTGTTTACTGGTGTATTTTGAAGACACTTGTGTACTGGCTTATTTTGAAGCACTTATGTACTGGTGTGTTTTGAAGACACTTACTGGACGACTATTGCAATAGCTTTTAAAACCCCTTTCTTTTTATTTAACCTATTGTTGAAACTATGTGGGGAGGTATCCTGAACTACCATCTCCTCTAAGTTGCTGGCGAACAGTCACAATAACATAGCTGAAGTAGTTTGACCAGACCACACACTAGAAGGTGAAGGGACGACGACGTTTCGGTTCGTCCTGGACCATTCAATCGACTTGAGAATGGTCCAGCACGGACCGAAACGTCGTCCTCTAAGTTCATTCCTCTAGCTCACTAATCTTACACTGAAGTGCTATCATACATCCCTATGACTCATTTTTGGTTTCGTCCAACCACTTAGACTGGACGGTGTAGCGACGGCCTCGCTTCATGCGGGTCGGCGTTCAATCCCCGATCGTCCAAGTGGTTGGACACCATTCCTTCTCCCCGTATCATCCCAAATCCTTATCCTAATCCCTTCCAATTGCTATATAGTAGTAATATCTTGGCGCTTTCCCTTTGTAATTCCCTCCCTTCCCTTCATTTGAGTTTCTAATATATACTCATGTCCTCTCGTCCCGCTCCTGTTCATGCTAAACATTTCGGGTCTGTCCACTTTTCAATGCCTCTTAAGAATCTCATATGTCGTGATCATGTCGCCCCTTATAATCTTTTCCTGCGTGATGAAGTCTAGTTCTTTCAGCATTTCTTCGTAGTTCAGGGATAATTTTTGCTGCAGACCAAAGAACATCCTATTTGGCCTGGCAGGAGGACTTGTACTATAACTATATTTAAGGAATAAGCATACACAGTGGGCACTAACTACACGCTCTTTATCCTTGCCATGAATACCCAGCAGGATCCAAGAGAAATTAAGCTGGAGGAGACTGTTGAAATACTTGGAATGGAAAACTTTTTGACAAGGCTTCAGTGAGATCCCAGAAGGAGAGTCGTGTCTGGGAAACCTCCTGGAGTTATAAAACCAGGTGTCATTGCTCAGGAAAGAAAGGAATATGGGAATATTTTTTATCTAGATTGTGTGTGTGTGTGTGTGTGTGTGTGTGTGTGTGTGTTTGTTTGTTTGTTTGTTTGTGTGTGTGTGTGTGTGTGTGTGTGTGTGTGTGTGTGTGTGTGTGTGTGTGTTTGTTTGTTTGTGTGTGTGTGTGTGTGTGTGTGTGTGTGTGTGTGTGTGTGTGAGTGTGTGTGTGTGTGTGTGTGTGTGTGTGTGTGTGTGTGTACTCACCTAGTTATACTCACCTAGTTGTGTTTGCAGGGGTTGAGCTCTGGCTCTTTGGTCTCGCCTCTCAACTGTCAATCAACTGGTGTACAGATTCCTGAGCCTATTGGGCTCTATCATATCTACACTTGAAACTGTGTATGGAGTCAGCCTCCACCACAACACTACTTAATGCATTCCATTTGTTAACTACCCTGACACTGAAAAAATTCTTTCTAACGTGTGTATGTGTGAGTGTGAGTGTGAGTGTGTGTGTGTGTGTGTGTGTGTGTGTGTGTGTGTGTGTGTGTGTGTGTGTGTGTGTGTGTGTGTGTGTGTGTTTATTTGAGAATTGGTTTGATGGTGTTTGTTATTCCATAGGTGTGTTTGCATACGTTGTTGTTTCCTTGTCGCTACACACTTATATCTATGTTCGTGCGTGACCGTATAGAAGCCGCTCCCCAGAGTAACCATTAGCACAAGTAATAAATTCCTGCTGCACTTTCGTTGCTAAATGAACCTCTAGAATTTAACTACAAAATAATATTTTGCAAAAGCTGGACTTGCCAAGGTTCCTATTTTTTTGCTACCACAGTTTAAGAATTCCAGTGTTTATCTTACGTGCTATTGCAAAAAATACACCGAATATTGAACAAATTAATTTAAGTTATAGTCGGAAACCAAAAAAGAAATCTTTAATCCAAGGATCTGTTGAAGGTTTTTATAAAGATTTGGTCAAACGCGTATCCAGAAACGCTACAAAATTCTTAATATGATATTCTGAAAAAAAAAACAAATTCTTGTAAACATTTTCCTTTGAGACATTCTTCGTAGATTTCAATTTAAATCGTAATGATCGTAAGTAACTTAACTACAAATTTAGTGGAAAATTTAATATTATTTTAGTGATCTTTCTAGGTTCCTAGAATCAAAACAACAGACCAATGTTATCTTTCTTGGTTCTGAAGTCACAACCATAGACTGTTAGATTCTAGTATTTTTAGACTACGTCCACCTGAAATTTGGCCTCAAGCAGATCATTAGCAGAAGTATCCATAGATATTTCTAGTTCTAGGGCTGCAGCCTGTCTTCTTATAAAGAACGATGTATTTCGACCGTATACGTTACATAAGGCCAAAGATTTTCGCATCAGAAAATAGAAACGGCTCGTGAAAGTGACGCACTTTCCCATTTTCTGTTTTGGGTCCTCTGGTAGGTTAGGAGAAGACACTTTAAATTGACCGTTTTCTAGACGTTGGGAAACTTTAGGAGGACGGACTGACCTTAAACCAGAGTAGCAGCACAGTCACTAAAGTTAACTCTCTCTCTCTCTCTCTCTCTCTCTCTCTCTCTCTCTCTCTCTCTCTCTCTTCGGAACCTACATCGCCAAAAGTCACCTGTTAATAGAAAAAGCTTAAAGATGAGAGGGAAAATCCTGATTTACCTTGCACTACTCCGGAGAGGCAATCACGGTGCGTCATTAGGAAAGAAAGCCGCTTTTCTGGGAAAGGGGAATTGGGAGGAGATATAAGTGGGGAGGAGGGTGACATAGGGAAGTGCGGAGAAATTAGAATGAGAGAAGGTAAAGGAGCAGTTGGGAAGGAAAGGGGAGAGGGGGGGATGTTGCGACTATATGGGATAAAGCAAGGAAACGAGTGGTAGGGAAGGCGGAGAATATACGGAGAAAGGAGAGAGGAGGAGTGAAGATAAGCGAAAAGACTACATAACTAATAGAGAGGGGAGAGGGTAGAGAAGAAGAGGAATTATATGGAGGGGTTGAAAGAAGGAGGAGAGAGTGGTGAAACAGGGGGATAGATGAGATTACGTGAAAAGAGAAGATGAGGTTGGAGAGTGAGAGAGGAAGCCAGGACCAGGAGAGGGGGGGTCGTATTCACAACAGTAACCCATCTAAGACAACCTAGGATGAGGAGACGGGGAACAAGTCATGACGAATATATAGCACTTGGAAGGGGTCAGGATGAAGGATTTGCGATTAGACGGGGAGGGAGGGTTGAGAAGGAATGGTACCCAACCACTTGGACGGTCGGAGATTGATCGCCGACCTGCATGAAGCGACGATTTAACAGATGTGATCTCCTTCGACCCAGAGGGAAGATACCCGACACATTAGATGATTATTGATTGAAGGTAGACAGCAAAGACCTGACCATCGCTCTCTATGGTTAAGGAACACTCATTTCCAAGATGTTATCAAACGCTTATATATTTGCGTGAGTTAGCATGTAAAATTAAGTATACTTGCATTCTGTGTTTACCTGTCTACTCCTGAAGATGTTACGTTGTTGACGAAACATCGAAGTAAAAGTAAAAGACTTAGTAACTTGATGTTTCTTCACCCTCTAGGAGACTCTAGATGGTTGAAGGCATTTACAGTTGTGACAATGCTGGTGTGTTAAATTCCACGTGTATTCGAGAAAGCTTGTCCCTAAAAAATATACTAATATATTAACATACATTAGTATACTTTTAATGAATACTCTTGCGTTATTAACCATTCCTTAACAAGATTTTTGAGTGTGTGTGTCAGCAGGCGCTGTTCGTGACCCCTGTCGATAAAATACTTTCTGTCATTTTTGCGTATTTCGGGTGATAAAAGAATCAAAATCATTTTGTGTTAAGGAAACTTATCACCAAGACTGCAGTACTCTCACAAATGTATTTGACGAAGGTAGGACTTATATGGTGATCTGATCTGCATCAGATCCAGATGGTGTGAAGCAGGTCTTCGTGTCCTGACTCACAGTGAGAAAAGTGAGGATGAGATATACGCCTGCACTCGGGACTGTGTCTCATCTAGAGTTTAATCAATGCAAGTGAGCAGTAGATCTCTTCTCCTCCGGTGGTAGTCAATGTAGACCAATTATCGTGTTATTTATACAAGTGGGATCGTACCATTAGCGTCACCCACGTGCTTACAGAGGAATTTAAGGCATCTGAAGACTCCAGCCAAACAGAACTTTTAGTATTTGGGACGCACTTAGAGATAGGAGTTACGCCTAATGTATTTACTAAGGAAGTGATTCATGCGGACACTTGATCTACAGTGTAGGTTTTTAATTGTTTCCAATGGTAAATATTTTGAGAGTTTGAGGAATTTAACAATTGTTTTCTCCTACCTCTCGGACGCAGGTTCGAATCCTCGTCACGGCCCTTGTGGATTTGTTCACGCACCATATATTGTGTATTTTGTCATTTTATTTTATTTAAAACTTCCTTACACAAAACGGGCTACAACATAATAATGCATTTATATAATACATTTATATAATGTATAACATATACACATATATCAGCATTAGGGATTGAATTTTCTGCGAAACTGCTTACACATCATAATTTTTCATAAGTCACACAAAGGTAAAACTTGTGGCAGTCATGAACTTAATATGACGCGGGAGGAGATACAGCGGCCATTTGTGAAAGTTAGAAATTCCCTAAGTTACGCAGACATACTCAAAGTCCCACCGAAAAGGAGCTGCAGACGACAGATTTTAGTGAGACTAGAGAATGAGTAGCTGTGTAAACAGGAAGTGTACCTCATTCGCGCTCAGACCCGTAAACTAGCAAGTTACCTCAAATGTGTGCAAGCTGCAAACTCATTCGTGACCCGAGCCACGAACTAGGAATATACCTCATTCGTGTATTGAGCCTGAACTGAGAATCTTCCATTCTTATTCGCGTAAAGAGAAATGAATCGAAGAATCTTCCATTCTCATTCGCGTAAAGAGAAATGAATCGAAGAATCTTCCATCCTCATTCGTGTAATGAGTACCAAACTAAGACTCTTCTAAATCGTAGCTCGATACACGAATAACAATGAAAATCAGCATAATTTGTGTCTTAAGCATCGAGTCATATTTATTGTCCTAAAGTAACGGCTCACAAACATTTACGCTTTCTGTGCATCGGACTCGATATGTTGGGTAAGGTTCTTGGGCTCGGTTGTTTCTGATTGACTGTTCAACTCCGGAGGGTGGATGTTTTACGAAGTAACCAAATCAAAAGACCGGGCTGAATACACACATATATATAATGACAAATGTTCTGTACACATGCATATACACTATAAATACACACTTTTCGTTGAATGGGCGAGAAACAGAATGTGTCATAGATGAGCGTTTACTCCCGACACCAGCAGCATAGATAAAGACCACATACATATCATTCGAGAAGGATTTGGGTAGAAGTGGCTGATGGCAAGAAAAACCTTCTAATTAGAGCTGTACTTAAACATGCGGGACCTTATCGAAGCGGGAAACAGACTCGTGCGAGCGAAAATTGTAATGGCCTTTAGAAACAGTAATGTGTGCATTGTTGGCGGCCTGAACTCAACAAGAATCGACTCGAACTCCACAAGAATTGACTCGAGCTCAAGAAACAGAATGCCGAGCAGCACATGCGAGCCCAGAAGAGCTCGAAGACTTATTTCCTGACACAGTTTGTAAACCAGTCCATCAGGAATAACAATATCCTGGCAAACAATGGAACACTAATCAGGGAGGTAAACATCGAGAGCGAAATCAGAACAGTGATTATCCATTAGATTAGGAGTTACATGGGAGAGTCTTGCTAGATATAGCGAAATATATAGCGATATATATGATCCAGGATGTCCGGAATGCCAACAATGACCAACTAGGACTCGATCTATCTCGAGTAGACTTGAGGGAGCGGGGCCAGAGATTAAGTCAATAAATGAGAAGAGAAGCGGACCTTGGTTGATCCGGTTGATCTGATCATAATGGACAAATGATAAACACCTGCAATAACACCGTTAAATTGACACGGGTAAACAATATTCGCAACATTCTACTTCGTTTGAATAATGATAATTCTAAATGTTTAACAAATAAAATAAAATACCTAATAACTATTAGAAACTTTATTTGTAACAGCCTTGTATAATTCATTACAATAATGACTGGACTAAACTGTGGTACAGTAGTCTAAATCAAAATTACATTTTTCGAATACATTTAATTTATAATTTGAAAGATGATATATATTGAAAAACAGCGTAATCACCATTATAGAGATAAGACGGATACTGATGCTATTTATATCGAAAAGGTGATGTGAAGATAATTTGAAGGTGAACAAATATAAACTAGAAAGTTGTTCACCTGTTGAAATCAGTATCAACAGATTCTAGGGCTGTGCAGGACTAAAATCCTGCATCCTGCACAGTCCAACAAAATTGGACTGTGTAGAACAGTCCAAACGCACAACATAATTTTGCAATGCAACATAGATCTGAATTCAACAGGACTCACAATTTTCATTCAGTAAGGAAACAAGGGAAGAAGAGGATTTATATGAAGGGGTTGAAAGAGGGAGGAGAGAGTGATGGAACAGGAGGTACTCTCTCTCTCTCTCTCTCTCTCTCTCTCTCTCTCTCTCTCTCTCTCTCTCTCTCTCTCTCTCTCTCTCTCTCTCTCTCTCCTCTCTCTCTCTCTCTCTCTTCCTCTCTCTCTCTCTCTCTCTCTGTCTCTGTCTCTCTCTCTCTCTCTCTCTCTCTCTCTCTCTCTCTCTCTCTCTCTCTCTCTCTCTCTCTCTCTCTCTCTCTCTCTCTCTCTCTCTCTCTCTCTCTCTCTCTCTCTTTGTGACAGTATTTTAGGTCAATCATAACTCCAAATACCCTGCTATGGGGGGGGGGGAAGAGCTGCTGGCTACACATTGTATTCTATTCTGTAGACCAACTTCACCATTATATACATCATACATTCTTAAGTTGTATGTTGTTGTTTTAGATTCAGCTACTCGGAACAAAACGTTCCAAGCAACACGGTCTATGGTGAACCCGTCGTGGATGTAACTTAAGAAGTATATCCTGACCATTAACTTTATATTTCGGGCAAAGTTGGATGGCGGATATAAAATACACACAATCGGAGTATTGGAGAATATAAAGTATACATCGGAGGATAAATACAATAGGAGAGATCAACTTAATAAATCATAAAAAAAAATTCAAAGGAAACGCTGAATACGAAATAAAAATAGAGGGAAATAAGGCTTTATATCTTATGTAACAGTCTGGGTCTGTTGTGAGACTCGTGAGGTGAGGAAGCACGTCTGAAGGAAGGAACTGGAGAACTGAGGTCACATGACACTGGATACAGAAAGTAAATTTTACAAGTGATGGTGATAGTGAACATTCATGGATTATTTAGTAAGTTGGTCATGTAAGGTGTCAGTGAGTAGCATGATCACACACACACACACACACACACACACACACACACACACACACACACACACACACACACACACACACGCAGACACACGCGCGCGCGTATTTCAATATTGACACCCTGAAACCCGGTCTTCAACCTCGAGATTCTCACTCTATCTTGTTAAATATGTTTTCACAAGGTACCAAAAATTCGTGATTGTCTTTCCGGAAGTATTTTCGCCTCAAACCATCCCGTTAGATGTGTTCAACCTCATTTTGCGTAATTTTTAGTATTTATCATGTGCAAAATATATGAAAATCCTTAATTATTATCAAGACAGGTTATTCTGGTATTATTACATATGCTTAAATATAAAAAAGATGTATGTGCTATTGCGTTTTCATTTATTTTTTAACATTAGTTTTGTTGGGGTGATTTGGCAATTAGCTACAGATAAGGGGTTCAAAGGGATGAAATAATTGAGATAATAGGTCAAAATTAGCAACAATGAAGTCAACCAAATATAGGATAAGTATTGGTTGAAAATATATGAAAAGAAACATCTTGTAATGGTATTTATCCAGAGAAATTTACTAAGTTATAAACTAAGTAATATAAAAATACTGTTTCGCAAAGGCACAAGAATGTTGAGGAGAGAGAGAATAGAAAAATCCGAGATATTCTATCTATTAATACATGATCAAAGAGTAATAAGCCAGTGACATGTGAAGGAAGAACAGAACCAAATATATAATAAACCAATACAAAGGTAATCATATCTTCCTCTGAATATCTTCCAAGAGAAGGGCCAAGATAAAACAAAAGAAATGCAGGAACAATGAAAAGACGAACACAAGGTTGAGGATGCGGGCTTTCTCATGGTCCCCGCCACGAAGGCTTTGAACTCTTGATTTTTGCCTGGAGACCAAAGAGAGACATTTGGCTGCCCTCCGAGCTCTTTTGTGCCTCTTCTGAAATAGAGGCTTGCCTCAGTGATCCTTGACCTCTCGCCCAGGAATAGAAATGTGCTTCGGTGACTGCGGACGATGTCTCAAAGCGTCCAGAGGTTTACTTGCTGTGTTCCTTGACCTCGTCTGGACTAGAGGTGTAGTTCAGTGATGCAGGACTTCTCAAGGTGCAGAGGTGCGTCTAAAAGTTCCTCGTCGTCTCCAGCGGTAAAGATATTCAGCATTAACAAGTGAACCGCTGTAGGACTTTATTAGTTCGTCAAGCATATTTATTTCTTTAGTCAGTATATTTGTTAATATTTTATGAAAATCCATAAATTTCCCTTATACGAGGAAATTGGAGCTAATGAAATATATATATATATATATATATATATATATATATATATATATATATATATAAAACTTGCGTATATTAAAATTATTTTTCAAAAAGTGAGAGTAGGAGACATTATAAACTTTTCTCTTAGATTACCATCTTCACTCTGATTAAGTTTGACAACAGCTGGTTTGCCCGGGTTCCATCTTTTGTCGTGAAGACTCTCTCATTTGAATATCTTGTGTGGGTCGCCAAGGCTTTCTTCTTTACCCAGTGACTCGACTCACTCGCATGGAATATTTTTTCTACGTTTTTTTCTGGATCTGCGAACTGAGACATACCACCAACATCCAGTTGGACAACTTTCAATCCTTGGATTAAGCAATTTTAATTCAATTTGGACGTTTTTATTGTATTTGCACATTCCAGATTTTATACGTAAATATTGACTAGATACTCTTCATAGGTAAATATTGGCCAGATACAACAGTAACTTATATTACAGTATTATTTGTTTAGTAAACTAGATATAGTTATATTTTCCTTGTATTTTTATTTAGTTTTCCTCTTAATGCTTCCACCTTAGGGAGCCGGTCGGCCGAGCGGACAGCACGCTGGACTTGTGATCTTGTGGTCCTGGGTTCGATCCCAGGCGCCGGCGAGAAACATTGGGCAGAGTTTCTTTCACCCTATGCCCCTGTTACCTAGCAGTAAAATAGGTACCTGGGTGTTAGTCAGCTGTCACGGGCTGCTTCCTGGGGATAGAGGCCTGGTCGAGGACCGGGCCGCGGGGACACTAAAAAAAGCCCCGAAATCATCTCAAGATAACCTCAAGATAACCCTGATTCATAATGTTTCCACCCTGTATCATAATGTTTCCACCCTGTATCATAACGTTTCCACCCTGTAGCCGCCTGCAATGGCCGCACGCAGCGTAGTGTGATATTATGTCAGTGAAATCAATACACTTTTTTTTCTACGGATGTGAGAGCCTATCAGAGTTAACTTGGTTTACTCATTAATATAAAAGCCTCAGTGTGTGTTGGACTAACTATCGTGCATCATTTGTCAAGGTGAGAGGCGTTTGGATATCAAAATATATTTTGAGCTAGACCTGTGTTTCTGTCGTCCGGCGGAGGAAACATTTGGATTGCAATTGAAGGGACGACGACGTTTCGGTCCGTCCTGGACCATTCTCAAGTCGATCGACTTGAGAATGGTCCAGGACGGACCGAAACGTCGTCGTCCCTTCACCTTCTAGTGTGTGGTTTAGTCAACATACTTTAGCCACGTTATTGTAACTCATCGCCTGCGAGTGAAGAGTTCGTCAACAGATGACGTTATTCTGATGATATCTGCCCTTTGCGCTGAGTGTTTGATATACAAAACTGATATACACTACTGATATACACAACTGTACTCAGAAGCTGAGTACAGCTGTGTATATCCCCTCGCATTGTAAGGTCATACCTTGAGGTTACCTTGAGGTGCTTCCGGGGCTTAGTGTCCCCGCGGCCCGGTCGTTGACCAGGCCTCCTGGTTGCTGGACTGATCAACCAGGCTGTTGGACGCGGCTGCTCGCAGCCTGACGTATGACTATCATTTTTCATTTTTTATAAACACTAAAATCGTGCATTTCTATCGGATATAACAAAGCTTTACATAAAAGGTCATCTGCAATTAAATTCTGCTCTCAACTTCCTGTTATTTTTTTCCTGCTTCGTTCTCGGAACATTAAACTGATACATAATACATAGTACATAAAAGTGATACATAAAACTCACACGAGACGGTTGTTCCCTGCTGCACCAACAGGTAATACGAAACTCCTGAATTTATAGTGTTTAATAATAGTGCAGCTTAACTTTTACAGTGAATCATTTAAGTAGGAAATGACATAGTGAGTTAAACGCTGGATATTTTAACCTTATCACAGTGCACTCTTGTTGGCTTCCGGTCAAACAACTTTAAAAAGCGTGTATATATATGTGTGTGTGTGTGTATATATATATATATATATATATATATATATATATATATATATATATATATATATATATATATATATATATATATATATATATATATATATATATATATGTCGTACTTAGAAGCCAGAACGCACTTCTCAGCCTACTATGCAAGGCCCAATTTGCCTAATAAGCCAAGTTTTCATGAATTAATTGTTTTTCGACTACCTAACCTACCTAACCTAACCTAACCTAACTTTTTCGGCTACTTAACCTAACCTAACCTATAAAGATAGGTTAGGTTAGGTTAGGTAGGGTTGGTAATGTTCGGTCATATATCTACGTTAATTTTAACTCCAATAAAAAAAAATTGACCTCATACATAATGAAATTGGTAGCTTTATCATTTCATAAGAAAAAAATTAGAGAAAATATATTAATTCAGGAAAACTTGGCTTATTAGGCAAATCGGGCCTTGCATACTAGGCTGAGAAGTGCGTTCTGGCTACTAGGTACGACATATATATATATATATATATATATATATATATATATATATATATATATATATATATATATATATATATATATATATATGCATGCATGCGGAAAACCCACATGTGAAAAATAGAAAAAGCTAAACGCGTTTTCGGCTCAATTCACCTTCATCAGAGCATTTTAGGATTCTAAAATGATCTGATGAGCATTTTAGGATTCTAAAATGTTCTAATGAAGGCGAATTGAGCCGAATACGCGGTTCAGCATTCTCTATTTTTCACAAGTTGTTTTTCCGCATTCTTGGATCAGTGTTTTTTGCCATAATCATAACCCAGTTAGATTTTTATGCTATTTAATTTTATTTACTGCACTGTGGATAAAACATTAAATTGTAGTAAGAATTGTGTTTTGAATATTTCACAAATTAACACTTGACGAACAAAATTATGTTAATGTGTAGATTTATTGTTTCCTCTACACCATCCCTCCGTCTCCTCCCCACCTTTATTTTCCTCCCTCCATCTCCCTCCTTTATACCCCCCCTCCCTCCCCTCCCCCCCCCCTTCCCTCCCTCCCCCTCCCTCCCTCTCCCTCCCTCCCTCCCCCCCCCATCCATATGAACTAAACTCCTCTGTTTAATATTTTACGGATTATTCAAAACATTTAATTAGTTAATCTTTTGATTACACATTGTGGCCGAAGAAGCATTATTTATCATTAAACTCTGGAATTACATTTATGTTTCTTAATTACTGATGGTTTAAATTACGGTAAAGAAGAAGCTTAATTACCAGACACACAATGTATCCGTCCGCAGTGTGGCATTAAGATAATGGGTATGTAATGGTTTTGTTTGCTGGGTGAGATGGTATAATTAGGGGCAAGAAATCAGCCCAAGTTTTGAGCTTAAGGAAACGAGAATCTATGTACCTCCTCCCCTATGGGCGTGTGGGGGGGAGGGGTGGGGGGTGTGTGGGTATGGTGGTGGGGGAATGGTGGTAGGGGGAGGGGGGTGGTGGTAGATAGATGGGAGGTGGGGTGGTATATGTGTACTTCTGCATACACATGTTCTTCCATTTGTATATGTATATCTGGAACATGTGGATTTGTATCACCTAGACATGCCCACCCTCACACATGCCCACCCCACACATGCACACCCCCCACACACATACCCACCCCTCACATGCACACCCTCCACACATATCCACCCCCACACATACCCACCCCACACATGCCCACCCCATACGTGCACACCCCCACATGTGCACGCCCCACACATGCCCACCCCACACATGCCTACCACACACATACCCACCACACACATGGCCACCTCACACATACCCACCCCACACATGCCCACCCCTACACATGCCCACCCCACACACATGCCCACTTCACACATGCCCACTACACACATGCCTACCCCACACATGCCCACCCCACACATGCCCACCCCCACACATGCCCACCCCACACATGCCCACCCCACACATGCCCACCCCCACACATGCCCACCCCACACACATGCCCACCCACACACATGCCCACCCCACACATGCCCACCCCCACACATGCCCACCCCCACACATGCCCACCCCACACATGCCCACCCCCACACATGCCCACCCCACACATGCCCACCCCCACACATGCCCACCCCACACACATGCCCACCCCCACACATACCCACCCCACATACTCCTTTCCTCGTGACTGCCCTCCCACAACTAACACAGGATAGCTCACACGGGACGGAAAAGAGACGTCCTCTCCTAACTTGCTCATCTCTCCTCTTCTACAGTTCTCATTGGACTCAGTGTGATCTGTTAGTCGCCATTTTCCTTCCCTTAACCAGTGGTTTTCCGGTCATGAGTTGTTGCTAACGTCCCTCGAGTCTCCAAATGCATATTTTCTGCAGTATCTTGCATGAAATGGCTGTCGGGGACACTGACATGTTGTTTAACGCAACTTGTCTGTCTCTCTTCAACAAAAAATGTTTTTTCTACCTTTTCGATATATTTATGTATCTACTAAATACCGTTGTTTATTTTTGTGTAAGTGTTCTCATCCCTGTACATGTATGGGGAGGTTGAGCATCCCAGGTGCTCTGGCTAGTGTGTGTTCTAGGATTGCTCTAGTATGTATATATGTTCCAATAATACTCTAGTGTATTTTCTCGAGGTTGGTTCATTGACTAGAGCAAACTTGGAACCCATAAACGCTAGAGAGAGAGCACCCATGTGTTCCCATTTCCCCTGTACAGCCAGCCCGTTCTCACTATTGGACAAGTTTCAAGTTTAAAGTGGTTTTCACCTAACCAGAATTATTCGCTTCTAAGCAACCTATCTAACCTATGGAGACCAATAGGTTAGATCGAAGCGTCAATACACAGGGGTTTTTAATTTCACTAAAACACCTGTATTCGAGGCTGGAGTGTAGCGTGAACAATGCGGTGCATTCAGTGTGAGGACAGGATGGTATAGGAGCCGCGTATGTAGATGTATGCACTCTGCACGTGTTATCACACGCCCAATTAAGGAATTTTACCCGGAAGATTTAAGGCCGACGTCAGCCATTACACCGGAAGTTAATCAAGCAGGGCTTTAAATCGTCTCTTTAATCAGGCTAATCTCTTGATCGGGGACGAGCCGAGCGGCGGCGTACATGGGAACTAGTCACTACTCACCAAAGAGGAGTGCAATCTCGATAATGATGATGTAGGCAGGAGAGAGAGAGAGAGAGAGAGAGAGAGAGAGAGAGAGAGAGAGAGAGAGAGAGAGAGAGAGAGAGAGAGAGAGAGAGAGAGAGACAGAGAGAGAGAGAGAGAGAGAGACAGAGAGACAGAGAGACAGACAGACAGACAGACAGAGACAGAGTGGTTAGCATGGCCCTGGGGAACTATTAGAGTTTATAACTTGCTATATAAACAGAATGGTATCAGTTTGTTAACGGTAGTCAACAGTCTTCTATTCGTGCACCCTCTTGTGATATATTTTTTGATGGGCCAATTAGAACCTACAAAATCTGATTTTGGTGTGTTTTGCAAGGTAATGAAGACAACATAAAAGATGGGGCAACATATGTGATGCCAGCCATCCCTTCACTTGCATTATAGCTGATGACAAGGATAGTGAGGAACGTTTTATCACTGTCAAGCAAAGGACAGTAGCAAATTTAATTAGCTATTAATGTATGGTATTTTTTAATAAGTACCAAAATGGAATGAAAAGGTGTCTTATAAACGTCAATTATCAAACGCTGCTAAGATAGCTTTGCAAGACGTTCTACAATCTTTTCAGATTCAACAGATATTTCGTTTCTCCGTTACATCAGATGATTCAGTTTGGAAAACATTACATTTGGTTACCAGATTCACGAAGCAGTTACGCAAGCACTTACGAACCTGTACATCTTTTCTCAATCTTTGGCGGCTTTGTTTACAATTATTAAACAGTTAATGAGCTCCGAAGCACCAGGAGGCTGTTTATAACAATAACGACAGTTGATTAGGAAGTTTTCATGCTTGTAAACTGTTTATTAAATGTAACCAAAGCAGTCAAAGATTGAGGAAAGATGTACAGGTTCGTAAGTGCTTGCGTAACTGCTTAGTGAATCTGGCCCCTGGTTTGTAAGTGCTTGCGTAACTGCTTCGTGAATCTGGCCCCAGCAATGTATGTAGAGCCCGTCTATGGAACTTCATTTTGAACTTTGATTTTTGTTTTCTTTCCGAAAGTTTTCACGATTTAGTGTACAGCTTTGCCTTTAAATTGTTCTATTCTAAAACAAAATATAAAGGGTCGAAACATTGAATCTAATTCCCAGCATCAGAAGTAATCCTTTAGAAACCAATTTTGTTGAAAGATGGAGAACAAGGGTTTTTTTTTTACCTAAAGTTTCCATACCTTTTGGAATTTTGGGACCAGGTAATAGTGGTATGGGACTTAATCAATTAAAAAAAAAGGTGTTGATATATTAGAATTATAACTATCACTGTCAGTAACTACACCTCGATTCCATAATTTAATTACACAAAAACAAAAGCAAAAATCTAACCATTTGTAGCTAACTTCTTTATTTGTGATTTGCCATTTTCATGTAAATATGTAAAAATTGGAATGAATTTATTTCGTATATTCTATTCCCAGCTATCCATATGTAAAATAAACAAGATACCAAGCTATTGGTATCTTCTAAAGTCATGCTAGTAGTAATAGTACCTATTAGGATAGGTTATAATAGCATGAAGTCATGCTAGTAGTTCCTAATAGGACTGGTTATAATAGCATGAAGTCATGCTAGTAGTTCCTAATAGGACTGGTTATAATAGCATGAAGTCATGCTAGTAGTTCCTAATAGGACTGGTTATAATAGCATGAAGTCATGCTAGTAGTACCTAATAGGACTGGTTATAATAGCATGAAGTCATGCTAGTAGTTCCTAATAGGACTGGTTATAATAGCATGAAGTCATGCTAGTAGTACCTAATAGGACTGGTTATAATAGCATGAAGTCATGCTAGTAGTTCCTAATAGGACTGGTTATAATAGCATGAAGTCATGCTAGTAGTACCTAATAGGACTGGTTATAATAGCATGAAGTCATGCTAGTAGTTCCTAATAGGACTGGTTATAATAGCATGAAGTCATGCTAGTAGTACCTAATAGGACTGGTTATAATAGCATGAAGTCATGCTAGTCATGCTAGTAGTACCTAATAGGACTGGTTATAATAGCATGAAGTCATGCTAGTCATGCTAGTAGTACCTAATAGGACTGGTTATAATACTGATGATTTTGAAAGGCTGGGGAAGGGGTGTATGAGGACCTAATGGGTATTCCATTTGGAATCTGTAATCGTAAAAATGTTTAGAACCCTTGGCGTAGAACGAGGGGAGAAATAATTGTTTACAAATGGATGTAATAAAATTATAAAGGGGATGAGAACAAGGTGCTCAAAGTTTCAAGATAAAGAATGTAGCAATGAATTTAAAATTAAACAAATTTAGATTCAAATAGGAATTAAAACGAAATTGGGTTTGGTAGATGGGTAGAATATAAAAGATTTAGTAAGATTGATGATTCTAACACGAATCTTCTCAATATTTCTTATGTTTTTCTTCACTGTCGAGGGAAATTGAAAAATTAACTCTCCAAATTTAATTTTCACAATTTATGGCCTGACGTCTAAAGATGCGTTTCGCAAGGACTTTTCAAAGACAAATTTGCCATGTCCTGACAACTCTTATATTCGCTTGGGGTGAGGTGGTACAGGATGTTATTGAGATGAACAAGTGGATGAATGGCATAATGATTATTATTAATAGGCCATTAAATGCCTATGTTCTTGCTCCTCCTCTCTATGTGGTGGTTCGGGATCTTGAAGTGGGTAGAATGTAATTATGTGTTAATTGGTTGTTGATTGCTGGTCTTCACTTTTTGATATGTAAGGGCCTCGCTGATGTCCAGTTTTCTATTGTCGTTATATCTGTCGATTATATCAGTATTGCTGGTTAAGGTTTCAATGGTGATGGTCTGGTTGTGAGAGGAGATTATGTGCTCTTTGATGGAGCCCTGTTGCTTGTGCATTGTTAATCACCTAGATAGAGACGTTGTTGTCTTGTATACTGAGATCTTTGGGGCTGACAGTCCCCAAGTGGGCATGTGAAGGCATAGACGACGTTGGTTTCTTATAAGGCGTTCTGTTTGGTGTCTGGAGAGTTCTTCATAAGTAGGTTGGTGGTCTTCTTGTTTTTGTAGTAAATTGTCAATTGTATCTTTTGATTTGTATCTGTGGGGATAACGTTCCTGTCAATTATATATTTCAGGACTCTTTCCTCCGTTTTATGAGTCGTTGAAAAGAAGTTCCTGTAAAACAATTTAATTGGAGGTACAGTGTTGTGTTAGTTGATTCTTCAGAGGTTGCATGTCGTGTCACCTTTCTTTAAAAGACGTCTTCAACATAACCGTTAGAGAAGCCATTGTTGACTAGGACCTGACTTATGCTACTGATGTTCCTCGTCGACCTGCCTCCAACCATAGCTGTGAGTGAGAGCCCAGTCGACGTAAGCGTTGATAACACTCTGCTTGTACCTGTCCGAGCAGTCACTATTAGCATTAAGGCACATTCCTATGTTCGTTTCCTTAGAATAGACTGCAGTGTGGAAGCCTTAATTCCTTTCCACGACTGTTACATCAAGAAAGGGCAGCTTCCCATCACTCTCCTTCTCGTTAGTGAAACTGAACACCGAATTTTGCTCGAATGTTTCCTTCAGCTGCTGCAAACGTCTGACATCAGGTACCTGCATAAAAATGTCGTCAACATACCTGCAGTATATCGCAGGTTTTAAGTCCATATCAACTAAGACCCTCTGCTCTATGGTACCAATGTAGAAGCTCGCAAACAGGACACCTAGGGGAGAACCCATGGCGACCCCATCGTTCCCTCTCGTTCCTTACTACATAGTAGCCCTGCGGAAACATTGCCTTCGTTATGATTCTGTTTCTATGAGGATTTTTACATCTGGGTTTGATTCTTGTGACCTTTCCCGAAGTTCGCTTGCTTTATTTGTAATCCCATCTGTATTTGAGAGCATTTACTTGATCACTTTCTTCTGTTCATTCTCACTTACTCTCACCCCCCTGACGATCATTCGTGAGATGAATATATTATTTTTATGATGGAGCGTATACTCGAATGTCACAATAAGTGTCCACTCCCCAGAAACTGTTCCAGGGTCTCATTATATCGTGTTCTAGCATTGTAGAGAGTTGAAGCTTATATGTGAAACGCTGTGGGTGAAAATATTGTAGGCGACTTTGCCGGAGGAAGTTAGCGGAAAGAGGCAGAGAATTTGCACATGTCGAAACATATTAGCGTGGGGTCGACCTCGGTTATCTGCTCTCTCATCCTGCTCTCCCTCGTCTGCTGGGCGTGATGAGGCGCCATGTATCTGCTGGATGGGGCAATATGTCTGCTGGATGATGGGGCAATATGTCTGCTGCATGATGGGGTTATATATATGCTTGATGGGTTTGTATAACTGCTGTGTGATGGGTCAATATGTCTGCTGGTTATGTCTGCTGTGTGATGGGTCTGTGTCTCTTGTGCGATGGGGGCTATATGTCTGCTTGATGGAGCTTATATGTCTGTTGTGTGATGGAGTCATATCTCTGCTACACGATGTAGTTATACGTCTGCTTGTTGGGGCTATATTTCTGCTGTGTGATTAAGCAATATGTCTGCTACGTGATGGGACCATATTTTTTGCTTGATGGGAATATATGTCTGCTATGTAAAGGGGCTATATTTCTGCTGTGTGGCGGAGTAATGAGACTGCTATATGATGGGGCAATATGCATGTTATATGACGGGGCAATATGTCTGTTGAATGACGAGGGTAATATGTCTGCTGTGCTAAGCTGTGTAATGGAGAGATATGTCTGCTTCGTCATTGAGTCAATATGTCTGCTGCGTCATGAGGGGTAATGTGGCTGCGGCTGATCCAGGTGTCTCTGCTGAATGGTCTCTAGTCTGATGGCTGCTTATGAACTCGTTCTATAGAAGTTTCGTCAACTACCTCAATAGTCCTTCATGTATAGTACAAGTTTAATATTCATTCTTAGACAAAAACTACCCATTTGTGTAGTCTAACTTGACTTACGCAAAAACTACTGATTTATCAAGTCTAACTTGAACTAGGCCAGGCCTGACCTTCATCATAGGTAACGACTACACTTTAACCTAGCCTAAGCAACTAACATTTAACAATCATTATACTATGTTTAGGAAGGTCCTCTAGTCTCGTATTTTTAACCCGGTACACTGTTGCAATTCATTTAGTGATATTTGGGGTGTAAATACCAATTTAAATTCAGACACCCGGTTAACAAAGCCTTGGCTGTGTTTCTCCTCTTGAGGGAGAGAGAGAGGCAGCGAGCAGAGCAAAACATCAACACAAGGGGAATAATCTTCATCTTGTACCCAAGTGAAATGTAAATTAAAATCTTCTTACGTGCTTATTAGGTGTGGAAATACATTCAGACATTAAACACAACATGGCTATGTTGTTTACCTCATTTCCGTTTTTGGAATAGGAGAAGATCGAGGATAGAGGAACTGAAGAAAATGGAAAGTGCGTAATGATGAGAGGCTGAATATGAGTGAATATGAATAGACGAATATACGAATGAAATGGGATTTTGGTGTTGGGTTTAACTAGTGGTTGTCGAACTCAGGATGGTATTTAAGGCTGCCTCAGGTGTTTACTGTCCAACCAGCAAGTACACCTTAGTTCTCGACATAGTCCAGAGCTAAAATATACTCTCAGTGTATTTACACAGCAACTGGGGCACACCACTCGGTGTTTAGAGCAATTAAGTAAATCTATAAGGACTCTATATAGGTATGACTAAGCATTCAGAAGACAGGAAGAAGAAGCAACGGGATAAACTTCACTTAGTATAATCTGATTTTGTCTTCAAGTGTCTCAGAGTGGAGCCCATGTCAATATATTTATATATGCCAATATAATCATTTCATAATGAGCCTTGCATTTGTATTATTTAGTATTTAATATATTATTATAATAATCAGATTAGGTTTAAGTAGCATTATCAAGAATGAATAAATAATGTTCCTGAAAGTTTGGAAACTAAGTAAATAATATAAGAGAAGAGTTTTTATGTATGAAAAATTATGCATATAAATTTGAATAACATACTCGAATCAGGATCTTTCCTTTTCGCCCCAAGTGGTGAGAGAATTTCATGGACATACTAGCCTAGCCTCGCAGAACCTATCCTGGCCTATCCTAACCAACTGAAATATTATGACTGAATCTTGTCTAACCAATTGTAATAACCTAACTTTATAACTTAACTAATAAAATAGCTTAACTTTAGCTATTCTGATCTAACCAACTATCTACTCTATCCAAACCAATCACGTAATCTAACCCGACCAACTACCTAATCTAAGCTTATCAATCAACATCTGTCATGTTAATAATGAATAATACAACATCCAGAACATCAATGAACAAACGTCAGAATATCCTGAATGATGTTCTGACTTGTGTACGGGTATTGTATGTGTGTGTGTGTTAGTGTATATATGTGTGTTAGTATGTATATGTGTGTATTAGTGTGTATATGTGTGTGTTAGTGTGTATGTATGTGTGTATTAGTGTGTATATGTGTGTGTTAGTGTGTATATTAGGTGTTAGTGTGAATATTTATCTGTTAGTGTGTATATGTGTGTGTGTGTGTGGTAGTAAGTAAGTTTAGTGTGTGAGTGTGCGTGGTAGCACACCTTCGGTCTCTCTTTAGCGAAGTCCTGTATTTATCGAGCTAACTACAGTAAATTTAAAACCAGAAGAATTCACATCCAACTCAAAGAAGTCAATTAGCATGTAATTCAAAATTGCATTCACATATGTGTTCATAGCAATTGACCATAATTATCAGAACTCCATGAAAAGGAGTTTCCTGCGGAGTTTTAGGTGACGGTAACGAGCAAGACTGTGCCTGGGCTCGTCTGCTGACTGCTATAGGGAAGATTCAGAGAAAAATAATTGCACAAACACATTTAGCTTTGGTGTTCCAGGCATGAAACAGTCAGAGGAAACATCAAAGAGCTGTCACTGGAGAATATTTTGGATACCTTTTTTTAATGACCTCATTTATGTTTTGTAATACAGTGGGCTTGTGAGGTCCCCACCTGGGCTCCTTTGCTGGCGAACTAGGTATAATATATCTAGCCCTGTGTATCCAGGTTTCACTCTGACTAGCTCATACTTATGCCTTCCACTCACTAGCTCTTCACATACTTATGAAAATATAATTAAAGACAGGACAATAGGATAAAAATCACGTGTGTAATGATCAAAATATTGTCACGAATAGTCTGTCATTTCGACCTTATGGTCGTGAAGGAGGAAGTCAATTATCCCAGTATTATGAAGATATCCAGTATGAGGGAATGAAGCATTTCAGTATGAGGAAGGAAGTCTACCCAGTATGAAGGAAGGAGTAGAGCATCCCATTATGAGAGAATGAGAAAGACACCCCAGTATGTGGAAAAGAGTTAATATTGGAGCAGGAGTAGAACATCATATTATGAGAGAAACACATACTATGTGAGAGAAGCAGAGCATCAAAGTATGAGAAAAGTAGCTAGTATGAGAGTGATAGTATACCATCCCCCAGGATGAGGGAGATAACGAGTATGAGGTTGGGTAGTAGAACAATCAGTATTAGGATAGGTAGATAGTATGAGAGAGGAAGCAGAACATCCAAATATAAGGGAGGAAGAAGACCATCCCAGTATGAGGCAGGAAGTAGACTATCCCAGTATGAGAGTGATAGCATGATCCCAGTAACTGTAAACAAACACATCCTAGTGTGTCCTCTCCCCCAATATCATTGAGAATGCTAAGTTAGAAGCGTGTTATAAAAAGTTTACAAAGAATCCCTGACCAACTTAAACTAACAGTTTTAGGTGCGGAGAAAGCCTGCGTTGCCTGAATGTTAATGATACTTGCGTCCCTTTTGTCTGTCTTTATATAAAGAACTTTTGACAGAGTTAATCTTAGTATTACATGCATGATGAAATCACAATTACGTGGTGTATCTATAAAAAAATCTTTGGAGAAGGAGACTATAGAACCAGCGTAACTGGGGGTCACCAGTAACGTGCGCGCCCATAGCTATATAGCAGCCCGATTTCTTATAGTGCGTCTGGGCAAGGACGCTAGTTCGATCCCACCGTCCTACTCCAAAGATTTTCTCATGCTATTACTTGTCGTAAATTTAATCTTATAGGAGCCGCTGATGAGATAATGACCTTGGCTTACAATGTCTATAATGCCCATCGTTCTTCATCGTGATAAGACATGATAACACACCCAGCCATGCATCAGGCTTTCCAGAAGGAACTGGAGTCGATATCTGTGGCCTGCTAAAGGATATCTGTATGGGTGTGTAGGTGTGTGTGTGCGTGTATGTGTGTGTGTGTGTGTGTGTGTGTGTGTGTGTGTGTGTGTGTGTGTGTGTGTGTGTGTGTGTGTGTGTGTGTACTTACCTAGTTGTGCTTGCGGGGGTTGAGCTCTGGCTCTTTGGTCCCGCCTCTCAACTGTCAATCAACTGGTATGTGTGTGTGTGTGTGTGTGTGTGTGTGTGTGTGTGTGTGTGTGTGTGTGTGTGTGTGTGTGTGTGTGTGACCTGGATCGTTTGTCTCAGCCCCGTTACTGTGACCTGTTCTCCCCAACATAATACCAACCTAAAGAGACCCCCCGAATTACTCTGCCATAAAAATAAATCAGCAAATATAACATGCTGCAATATAAATATTTTTAGGGGCCAACTGGGAACATAATTTTAGAAATCAACAATTACTCTGTGGGGTGCCAAGCAGCTACCTCCTCGTGATCCCCTTGTAACATGCACCTTATATTCTCATTGGTTGGACTGTACTGAAACTGAGAACTTTTCCCATTTATACAAGAAAACTTCCCCATTTATACAAGAAAACTTAGCTGAAAGTTATATTCAACCCCCATTATACCTCTTCCTCTCATCCATAGCTCCTATGTATTGGAACTTTGTGCCAGCTTAATTGAAACGATTGTCTATTAATGTTGAATCCTAATTCCTAAAATAGACCGATAGAAAGGAATCGAGTAATCTGCATTCTCATGATGTTCTCATCAGCCGGTTATGGAAAACATCCGTAGGACGTTGCTTCATGTCAGAGTGACCCGGGGGACGTTGCTTCATGTCAGAGTGACCCGGGGGACGTTGCATCATGTCAGAGTGACCCGGGGGACGCTGCTTCATGTCAGACGTTTTCTATTACTAAGTGAAGATCTTCTCGAAGGTTTCTCATCTCACGGCTGAAGCAGCTGAGGACGCAGCATCAGCAGCTGAGGACTCAGCAGCTGAGGACGCAGCATCAACAGCTGAGGACTCAGCAGCTGAGGACGCAGCATCAGCAGCTGAGGACGCAGCATCAGCAGCTGAGGACACAGCAGCAGAGGACGCAGCATCAGCAGCAACAACCGTGAGATATCCCAGACTGACCTCGGACGTCAGAGTGCGTCACTAAACCTATCCCCGGTTGGACCACATTGTAAATTTAAACTTATCGGAATATCTGGAGCGGCTGAACCAGTCATACGAGGACGACAATAGCCGGGAACTAAGACTTTATTTCAGTTTATTTATTTAACCTATATTCCTCCTTATATATATTCGTCAACTCAGGTGTCAACATATCCCTCTTCCTATTCTCCCTGTCTTTCTCTATCCTTATTTCCTTCCCTATCCATACCTATTCACTTCTACGATCCAATTTTCCTGCAGTTTTGAGCACACTTCAAGTTCAAACTATTCTATACTATAAGCGCACTTTCAGAAATGTGAAAATATTCGTGTTTTCTGAACACATGCACAGGGGCCGTAATGAGGATTCGAACCTATGTGCCTTGTGCTCCCAGATGCACGCTTTAGTCGACTAGAGCGTTCATCTGTAGGTAACACCCAACGCTTGGGTTCGAACCCTCATTACGGTACCTGCGTATTTCTTCTTTGATATATCACGATAATACGATTTCTATGTGTATTTGTGTGATTTAATAATGTTAAAAAAACAGTGTGAGTATTCTGAGAGTTAACGTAACTTTAACTAACTGAAAATCAATATATGTTTAATGATAACTATCGTTATCACATTTATAATTTGGCCCGCGGGCGTTGTAGTACATTGGGATATCAAAACAATTGATTCCTGATGGAAAAAAATTAATTCTGGCCGATTGTCAGTAAGGTCATGTCGGTCCGAAAACCGACACGACACAGAAGGGTGATAGTTTATATATATATATATATATATATATATATATATATATATATATATATATATATATATATATATATATATATATATATATATATATATACCTGCCTGCAAAAGATATCTTCCCTACTCGGCAAATATAGGTGCTTTTTATTCGTTTTCATTTCCATGTCTATGTAAAGGTAAATTTAATAACAATATGCAAATTACATTAAAAATTATTCCATATATTTATAATTCATATTAATTGTAAATGTGCAAAAATGGAAACGTGGGAGGCAATTTAATTAATAAAAATAGCATATGCAAATTATTTTTTAACAATTAAAAGAGGAAGACAATACGTATCGAAATAGGTGAAAAATACGAATATATATCTGAAGGTGTATACCCAACAGCTGGGTATATATATATATCTATATATACAACTGAAATTTCAATACAGTGCAACAGTTTAATACAAGGTATAGTCCATTCACTGTCCTCCCACTTACTCTCCTCCCACTCAACACTGGAGGACTGACCATATAGTGTTTCTCTCAGTAATTAACGTTGAATCGTATCGCTATTGACCTCGTAGTCCCTGGCAGAGATCCATAAGGAAATGAAAGTTTTTCCACAGACAAACGGATGTCATCCGAGCCTTGTACTGCAAGCACCAGAAGGCTGGCTGTTTGGACCAGATGCTCCGCCAACAGCTTGTAGAGTTGATGGTTCGAATCCCTCCCAAAAAATCATCCTCTTCGCGTTGTTCTTACTTTAAGTTTGAACCCAGCTCACGGCTGTGTCAGTCGGGGTACAGTTGAGAGGTCTCCCGTTCAATTCCCGAGGCAGGACAGGAATGTTTCGGCAGTGTTTCTTGCACATGATGCCTCTATTCATCGAGCAGTAAACAGACACAGGGATATAGGCAACTGTTGTGGGTGGCTTCGTAGGTAAGCAGTTAGTGACATCTATAAGTCGAACAGATTTCCTATTTGCGGCTACGTGAAACCATACTGTGAACCATACTCTGTACTCTTTCATGTTAGATGAGTCTATCTTATATTTCAAACATTCCTGTATCCCATTTTCTACGGAGTGTTCACATGTAAGTAACTGGTCGGCAACTGACCTAACATGGAGGTTCCCAGGGTAGACGACGGCGTGAGTGTTTACCTTTTGTTAGAGTGCTTCCTCCCACTCGAGAGAGGTGGACGTCGACCTCCCACTCGAGAGAGGTGGACGTCGACCTCCCACTCGAGAGAGGTGGACGTCGACCTCCCACTCGAGAGAGGTAGACGTCGACCTCCCACTCGAGAGCAAGCGAACGTCGACACTCCAGAAATTATATCAAGGCTCAGGAATGTAAGTAAAAAACATCAGAGCCACGTTTTTAGTTTACACAGTTTCCTGTGAACCCTTTTTTATTAATGGATGTAAAAAGCAACATTGACAGCGTTACTAAACGGGCTTCCGGCCCCTGGAAAAGTACTTTTTTTATTTTTGTACTTTTTAAGTACATAATATTGGCTCATGGCTGAGAAAATGTAATGTTCTGAGACTTAAGTCAGTCTCTAACAACCTTCTTAACCTGTTTTAGCGGAATTGTTTCCATCTTAGACCACCTGCACCTACGCCTGACAGCTGGGTGGACAGCGCTTCAGATTCGTAGTCCTGAGGTTCCGGGTTCGATCCCCGGTGGAGGAGGAGACAAATGGACAAATGTTTCTTTCACCCTGATGCCCCTGTTATCTAGTAGTATATAGGTACCTAGGAGTTAGTCAGCTGCTACGGGCTGCTTCCTGGGGGATGTGTAAGAAAAAGGAGGCTTGGTCGAAGACTGGGCCGCGGGGACGCTAAGCCCCGAAATCATCTCAAGATAACAAGTTTGATTCCCCAGGTTCGATTCCCGGGCGAGAGAGAGAGAGAGAGACGGTTGGTTAACATTTCCTTTCACCTGATACATCTGTTCCATCTAGCAATAATTAAGTACCCTGGCGTTAGCCAGCTGTTGTGGGTTGCATCCTGCAAGGTCAGTCGTTATCCTTTGGGGGTGGACCTCGATAAGAGGTATACCCCCGCTGCTCTGTAGATATTCCTGAGAGTTTACTTCAGTCCAGATCTATAGGAGTAAAGTATACCTTGAGGTTAGTCAGTAAACTATTTTGGGGGTTTAAATAATATTCCCGCTGCTGTCACATCTTAAGCCTAATAATGAACCAAAATCCACAACACCAAATTTCGTCTGAAAGGAAGGGAACTATCAGGTGAAAGCACCAAGCCATTACGACTATATAGCCCTTGGAAGGGGTCAGGATAAGGATTTGGGATGGGACGGGGGGAAAGGAATGGTGCCCCAACCACTTGGGACGGCTGAGGATTGAACACCGACCTGCATGAACCGAGACCGTCGCTCTACCGTCCAGCCCAAGTGGTTAGCTGCCCCCTAAATATACTACCCATCTGACTACCGCCTAAACATTGGTAAACACATATTAATAAATGTTAAGTTCTCTCCTAATTGTGTTTGGGGGATTGAACTTCGGCTGTTTGGCCCCGCTTCTTAACTCTCAGTCAACTAGTGTACAGGTTCCTGAGCCTATTAGGCTCTTTCATATCTACATATGAAACTGTGTTTTGTCTGCCTCTATTACTTCCTAGTGCAGGCCGCTTTGTTAACTACTCTGATAGTGAAGCAATCTTTCCAATGTTTCTGTGGCTCATTCGGGTGCTAAGTTTCTACATGTGTGTCCCCTTGTTCGTGTTCCACCCGTGCTGAGTAGTATACTAATGATTATGATTAATTATACTATTATTATCCCCCTTCGGCATGCCACATCACTGATATTGTCTCCATCACCTCCCTCACTACACAACATCCCTCCCCCCCACCCCCACCCCCAACAACATTGCATCCATCATCTCCCCTCACTGCAAACTACTTACCTGTCTGCTTGCAATCTTCCCCAACCAACTATTATCAATATGCACCGGGAATCCATAATCTAGCTCCAACCGCACCCAGCGAGCACATCTGTCTATATCTCCAACCTTCCTCACACACACACACCTGTAACATCCTACACATGCCACCCCAACCACCATCACCTCCTCCAACCCTACCACCACCATCACCACCACCATCACCACCACCATCACCACCACCATCACCACCACAAGAACCACCAATAGAACCACCACCACCGCTCCCTCCAATGTCTCCACACACTCCCCCTTTCATATATATACCTGGCTCTTTATCCATTTTGAACCAGTGTTATTTTGATGAAATGACGCAGCAAGAGAAGAGAGGTAGTACACATGCAGCGCACCGAGCTCGGATGCCCTTTTGCACAGAAAATAAGCTTACATAGTTCAAAAGTAAAGATGAAATATCAGCATTGTGAAGCAAGGCACGATAGACCAAAATGGATCCTTATCTCTCACAATTCAGACTTACAAGTCTAGCCATGTAAAGCCTTGAAGGAACAATATTGGAATTATAAATGCATACAGATTCAGATCCGGAATATTCACAACTTATAGTCATTACAGTAATAATTACAGTCATGGAGGAAGCGGGTGTACATCAGTCGAAGTCAAGCTTCAGCACCACCCCTACCACCTTCACTACAAATTCCATCAATCCCCCATCCCCACCATCTCCACCCCCACCATCTCCATCCCCACCATCTCCATCCATCCCCCCACCATCTTCTGTCTCGTGCTCACCACCTTCGACCCCTTACCAAGAGATGGTAAGCTTCGACCCCTTACCCCTTTAAGAAGATGGTACTTAAACTAGATGGTCCTTACCATCTCCAAAACCCTAATCCCTTCCCCCCCCCCCCCCCAAATAATCACCCCCCACCCCCCATTCTTGCCTCCCTCCATTATAGTGATAGACTCTAGCGACCATTGATATGCGGGTCATATACCCATAAGGTGCCATAATGAGGCCCGGCGTGAGTTATATAGGAATTAACCCCACCGCTGGCAATATCCTCATTTTCCCCCGACCAAAATTAACAAATATTTAACTCTGCGGCTTGGAATTCTTATCCCTTCATTCTACTTTTCTTCTTTAATTTCTTTCCCCTTTGGAGCCCTCGGAGAAATAAGACAAAAACGGGGAATAGGGGGGATGAAGACGAGAGAGAAAAGGGCCCCCAAGAATCTAGGAATTTCCGTGATTGTCTCTGGGGCGAAGATGCTGGGATTTTCCGTGATCGTGTCGGGTGTTTCAGGCTAGGAGGTGGCTCTGATTATGAAGAGCAGGCGACTGCCAGCCAGTCCTCGCACACCGCCCCTTGATGCTGGGTACACACACACACACACATCGGCCAGGCGGACGCCCGGCCTCGTCTAGGCTAGGCAAGCCACCTCCAGAATCGTCTTGCCGACTCAGGGAGTGTTCACCGGTGGGGTGTGGAGGAGAGTGCCGAGTGTGTTATGGTGTTGGGGAGATGGGGGAAGAGGTGAGGGGGGAGAGGATGGTTGGTTTCGGAGGACGGGGGACACGGGGGGGGGGGGATTTTACTTTTTTGTTTTTTCTGAATCTCCGGGGGACTGTGTATGGCAATTAAAGTACAGGAACAAAAAGTGTGTGTGTGTGTGTGTGTGTGTGTGTGTGTGTGTGTGTGTGTGTGTGTGTGTGTGTGTGTGTGTGTGTGTGTGTGTGTGTGTGTGTGTGTGTGTGTGTGCGTGTGTGTGTGTGTGTGTGTGTGTGTGTGTGTGTGTGTGTGTGTGTGTGTGTGTGTGTGTGTGTGTGTGTGTGTGTGTGTGTGTGTGTGTGTGTGTGTGTGTGTGTGTGTGTGTGTGTGTGTGTGTGTGTGAAGCAAAGATACTCTGTCTATATGAGACAGAGACAGATATTGCGTGTGCAAGTGTGAAACAGAAAGAAACGGGGAGAGAGAGAGAGAGAGAGAGAGAGAGAGAGAGAGAGAGAGAGAGAGAGAGAGAGAGAGAGAGAGAGAGAGAAAATGTAGCCCAATCTACACAAGTACAATTAGAAGAGTTTATCAATTTTAAATATCAATTCATTTCAAACAAATCCACCCAATTACATTACCATAGAAACACACACACACACACACACACACACACACACACACACACACACACACACACACACACAGACACACACACACACACACACACTACAGGTAACAACAGCAGTCACACACATATCGTCCCAATATTCCTCATGTAATCCAAGCAACTGACCATTCAACACAACTCTCTCCAAATCCGCTCCGTAAGTGTAAACACACATATACAATACTAACAATAACACATCAAGGGTAAATAAATCCCCAACAAACAAAACGCTACAAGCCATTCACCTTCTGTATTCTCACATACATGCCAAGCAAAAATTCTCAGACACACAAAACAAGAAGAAAGCAAAAAAATCTCAGACAATTAACCAGGAGTAAACACAGTAGGCGGAGGACCAATATTGACTGAGCTAATAGAGGAGTGAGTGACTCCCTGGCTCAGTGCTGATGGGACCCCGTGACACACACACACGTCCCCATCAACGACAGTGACAGACTACAAGTACCAAGTCCAAGTGAGAGAGAGAGAGAGAGAAAGAGAGAGAGAGAGAGAGAGAGAGAGAGAGAGAGAGAGAGAGAGTAGGACGCAAGAGGCAGCTGAATAGTCCCCTTGTACATCTTCCTCTTGTCCATCTTCCTCTTGTCCATCTTCCTCTTGTCCATCTTGCCTAACGAGACAAGAGCTCAAATCATAGCTCTGAGGATAGAAATATCTGGCAAGACCAAATTAAGTGTTAACTATCAGGAGAAAACGCTATGCCAAGATGACTATAGCACTTGGAAGGGATGTGAGGATGGAGAGACATAATGTAGGTGCCTATCCACTTGGACTATTAGGGATAGGACGCCGACCTGCCAAGAAGCAAAGCCACGGCCGGAAGAACTAGCCGCAAGTTGATGGATTATCCCTCTAGGTGAATTACAGAATCTATAAGCGGTCTATAAGATGCGGAATACATAGTCAAGGGGCACTGGAAGATGTATTGTGTATTTCTCTTTACAATTCTCCGTCTATCGCTTCTTTATCATGTTTCTATGTCCCCGTTTTCAGGATTTTATTTGTGGTTTTATTATCGTTTTCCTCGTGGCTCAGCGTCCACTTGTTCCTTGTTCCTTCTTCCATCTTCCCTACTCTTGTTTTTATCACCGTATGCTTACCCTTCTTCACTGCCCTCACTCTCGTTGTTTGTGTTCGTTAAACCCAAACCGCCCCCCCTGGTGGTCATGGTCGGCGGGGTCCCCGCCCCCCTGGTGGTCATGGTCGGCGGGGTCCCCGCCCCCCTGGTGGTCATGGTCGGCGGGGTCCCCGCCCCCCTGGTGGTCAAAGAGCAATGCATCCGTCACAGTATCAGAAGCGCGTATCCAAAATTGTTGTGAATGTCAATCAGGCAAATATTTACAAATGATGTCATTAATACTGGAGTGTATATATTATGTTAACATAGCACTTACAGTGGGCGACAGGTACGTCCTGGCGATCACGTTGGTGGTTTTTTGGAAGCGTGGAATATATTTTACAGTACTTACCTAGTTGTGCTTGCGGGGGTTGAGCTTTGGCTCTTTGGTTCCGCCTCTCAACTGTCAATCAACTGGTGTACAGGTTCCTGAGCCTACTGGGCTCTATCATATCTACATTTGAAACTGTGTATGGAGTCAGCCTCCACCACATCACTGCCTAATGCATTCCCTTTGTCTACTATTCTGACACTGAAAAAAATTCTTTCCAATGTCTCTATGGTTCATTTTGGCACTCAATTTCCACCTGTGTCCCCTAGTGCGTGTACTCCAGGTGTTAAATAGTCTGTCTTTATCTACCCTATCAATTCCTCTGAAAATCTTCTATGTGGTGATCATGCTCCCCTCCCCCTAACTCTTCTGGCTCCCAGTAACGTGAGGTTTAATTCCCGTAGTCTCTCCTCGTAGCTCATACCCCTCAGTTCAGGTACTTGTCTGGTGACAAACCTTTGAACCTTTTAAAGTTTAGTCTCGTGCTTGACTAGATATGGACTCCATGCTGGAACCGCATACTCCAGGATTGGTCTGACATATGTGGTATACAAAGTTCTGAAAGATTCCTTACACAAGTTTTTATAGGCCGTTCGTATGTTGGCCAGCCTGGCATATACCGCGGATGCTATCCTCTTGATATGGGCTTCAGGGGACAGGTCTGGCGTGATATCAACCCCCAGGTTTTTCTCTCTCTGACTCTTGAAGTATTTCATCTCCCAAATGATACCTTGCATCTGGTCTCCTGCTCCCTACCCCCTATCTTCATTACATGCATTTGCTCGGGTTAAACTCTAACAATCACTTGTTCGACCATTCCTGCAGCTTGTCCAGATCTTCTTGAAGCCTCAAGCAGTCCTCCTCTGTCTTAATCCTTCTCATAATTTTGGCGTCGTCAGCGAACATTGAGAGGAATGAGTCTGTACCCTCTGGGAGATCATTTACGTATATCAGAAACAGAATAGGTCCGAGTACAGAGCCCTGTGGGACTCCACCCCTGTGGCAACACCACACACCCCACTGTGAGTGTGTGTGTGTGTGTGTGTACTCACCTAATTGTACTCACCTAATTGTGCTTGCGGGGGTTGAGCTCTGGCTCTTTGGTCCCGCCTCTCAACCGTCAATCAACTGGTGTACAGATTCCTGAGCCTATTGGGCTCTATCATATCTACATTTGAAACTGTGAATGGAGTCAGCCTCCACCACATCACTTCCTAATGCATTCCATTTGCTAACTACTCTGACACTGAAAAAGTTCTTTCTAACGTCTCTGTGGCTCATTTGGGTACTCAGCTTCCACCTGTGTCCCCTTGTTCGCGTCCCACCAGTGTTGAAAAGTTCATCCTTGTTTACCCGGTCGATTCCCCTGAGGATTTTGTAGGTTGTGATCATGTCCCCCCTTACTCTTCTGTCTTCCAGTGTCGTGAGGTGCATTTCCCGCAGCCTTTCCTCATAACTCATAACTGCGTGTGCGTGTGTGTGTGTGTGTGTGTGTGTGCGTGTGTGTGTGTGTGTGTGTGTGTGTGTGTGTGTGTGCGTGTGTGAGTGTGTGCGTGTGTGCGTGTGTGTGCAGATGTTTTCGTCAAGGGTGACGGAAAGAGAGTGCTGGGGAAAGGGGGGAAGGAAAAACCTGGAAAAAAAACCTTCTGCCCCAGTGGGAATTTTCCAGGTATACGCCAAGCTAATTAACAGGTGAGGAGGAAAACAAAGTGTAAGGTATAACTACCAGAAGAAAGTACTAAACTACCCACAGGCTATACACAGCCCCGCTTCTGTGCCAGGTAAGTCCACTACGGGCTCGCCATAGCCCGTGCTACTTGGACATTTCGTTCTGCGTAGCAAAATCTAAAACAACAAGAACATACGTAGAGCTGTACAGTACATGTAAGGAACGTGAAGACACGGCGCTGGCGTCTAATAGTTAGTATAGGGACAGTTCGCAACCAAGAAGAGCCTCGGGGGATTGAGCTCCTCCCCAGCAAGAAGCCTGGCCGGCGCTGCATGAGGGTAAACAAAACCTGGTGATATTTTGCCATTCCCTCTGGCTTATTTTCAGGGCGATTTACTTAATTAAAGACGGACCAGTCAACACGTGGCTCTAGTGACGTCAAACACTGGTCAAAATTACCCAATTAATTTAATTTTGTTATTCGGTGGTAACTGGAGAGGATATTAATACCGTATGGGTGTGTGTGTTTTATATATGTGCTGGGGTATATATATATATATATATATATATATATATATATATATATATATATATATATATATATATATATATATATATATATATATATATATTTATTTATATACAGATACATACATACATATATACATACATACATACATACATACATACATACATACATATATACATACATACATACATACATACATACATACATACATACATACATACATACATTCATACATACATACATACATACATACATACATACATACATTCATACATACATACATACATACATACATACATACATACATACATACATTCATACATACATACATACATACATACATACATACATACATACATACATACATTCATACATACATACATACATACATACATACATACATTCATACATACATACATACATACATACATACATACATACATACATTCATACATACATACATACATACATACATACATACATACATACATTCATACATACATACATACATACATACATTCATACATACATACATACATACATACATACATACATACATACATACATTCATACATACATACATACATACATACATACATACATACATACATTCATACATACATACATACATACATACATACATACATTCATACATACATACATACATACATACATACATACATACATACATACATACATACATATAAAAAAAAGAAACTCCCCCACACACGCACGCTGGGTAGCTCTATCCTCCCCCTCCTACCTCTCACATTTTTCCTTACCTTTTCCTCCCTCCCAACTCCTTCCCTTCCTCTTTCCACCCTCCCAACTCCTTGCCTTCCTCTTTCCACCCTCCCAACTCCTTCCCTTCCTCTTTCCACCCTCCCAACTCCTTCCCTTCCTCTTTCCACCCTCCCAACTCCTTGCCTTCCTCTTCCCATTCTTCCTACCCCTTGTAACACTAACCTTGCGTGTAGCGGGAAGAATTACGTGCTGTTGCGACTCTGTGAGCAATTCAGTGTTGCTTGTTAAGTCCCTCGTCTGGCTAAGAGATAGGTAATGTCATTCTTTTGGCCAATTGATAAGTAAAGCCACGCTTCTGGTCAAAGGATAGGAGAGAGAGAGAGAACAGGAGGGTTCTATTCTTTGAGGATAGACTCTTTTTTTTATCCTATTATGCCAAAGAATAGTTTCCCTCTGGCTTAACTCTCCTTATCTGAGAATCAAGCAGAGATTGGATCTGACACAAGGGATTTGTTGGTGACCAAACCACACGCTAGAAAGTGAAAGGACGAAGACGTTTCGGTCCGTCCTGGACCATTCTCAAGTCGATTGTGATAATGTGACACAATCGACTTGAGAATGGTCCAGGACGGACCGAAACGTCGTCGTCCCTTCACTTTCTAGTGTATGGTCTGGTCAACATACTTCAGCCACGTTATTGTGACTCCTCGTCTGCAAGGGATTGGTTCATATTTGGTATCATAAGAATTATTTACCAGTTATGATTATTCAGATTACTTTCGGTGTAATTATTCACCCTGGCATATTCTTCGTCTAACCCACTATAGTTTGCTCACTCTAACTCACTCTGGCTTACTCGCAGTCTTCAGTATAATCAACTCACACTGTGAAACAGAGGAGAATTTAAGACAGAACAGGAAACAGAGAATTGACAAGAAAAACCTTTAACCCAGATACCGACAAGGTTACGAGACTGATAAGAAGTCTGATGAGCAGAGGAGAGACCAAGATAGAGCAAGAATATCCAATTTTTTGTATATACTTTAGAGATGCGAGAAGAATATGCCATCCTTGTATATACCTCGGTCGATGGCAACGCTGCCAGCCCACTCTCACAAACTCTCCCTGTTGACAGACACACACAGACAGCTCAATTATCTACCCTCTTCCATCAATTAATTATGCCCGCATGTGTGTGAGAGGCATCAGTGGGGGAGAGGATTGGAGAGGCAGGGAGAGAGAGAGAGAGAGAGGCACACAAATACACGGAGACAGACAGACACAGAAAGAGAGAAGGGAGGGAAAATATCAGGGAAAGCGCCAAACCATTGTGACTATACAAGCACTTGGAAGGGGGTCAGGATTAGGATTTGGGATGGGACGGGGGAAAGGAATGGTGCCCAACCATTCGGGACGGTCGGGGATTGAACGCCGACTTGCATGAAACGAGTCTGTCGCTCTACCGTTCAGCCCAATTGGTTAGCGAGCGTGAGAGTCAGAATTGTACCATATATGAGCTTCGTTACCAACTGTAGCAAGCTAACTATGAGCTTCGTTTCCAAATTTAGATATTCTAGCTCACCTGAACGCAGCAACGATTCATAGATAAGTGTTTCTTTATAATACTGGATCACTTTGTTAGCTTTACAATTTATACTGGTCGTAAGATCTTTAAAAAATTGGTAAACATAGACGTAAAATGTACAAAGCTTGAACTTGGAGGTGTAAGATTAATTGCAAGGGAATGAATGGCATAAATGGCAAAGGAAATGAGTACCATTCATGTAAAGGAAATAAATAAAATTCACGCCAAAGGGATGAGAACGATTCATCTCAAGGGGAAGGAGTCTTCAAGTGGTTTCAGTAGTCTGTTGTAGCGCTTACAGTGTTAGTGAGCAGCGGATGTTAGCGCTCGTCGTGGTGAAGTAAGCTCGCTCACACACACACACACACACACACACACACACACACACACACACACACACACACACACACACACACACACACACACACACACACACACACATGCATCTAGAGCTCATAAGAAATTTATTGCTAACATTCACAAACACACGACCAGCATCCGAGTATTGATTCAATTATCGCGGGGGACCACTCTTGATGGGTCGCCCTGGGCCTAAACCCAATGCTTTTAGTCTCTTCCAACACACAAGGGGATGCAGGACATGGAGGGAGAGAGAGAGAGAGAGAGAGAGAGAGACAGAGAGACATAGACAGAGACAGAGACAGACAGATAGACATTGGTAACAATATGCCTGTCTGTTTGGGAACAGGGCAAAGTGTATTAGAGTAACTTTATTGTCTCCAAGGAGATAACAGGAGGTCATTTGGTCTACACTGGGGCTATCTGCCTGGAAATTTGCAATTTAGAGAAGAGAATGGAAAATTTAGATCATTGTTACTGGTGCTTGCCACTGCTGCTGTTTCTACTGACCCTTCAATTACTACCTCTACTTATTGTAATGCTGCTACAACTAGTACTGCTATTACTGCTACTGCTGCTACCACAATTACCACCACTATTACCACCACTACTACCACCACCTTTACTGCTGCCCCTACTTCAAATACAAATACTACTGCTACTAAAACTACTACCAATAATACTATTACCACCGTAATCTCTACTGTTATCCTATTATACTATTATTTATCCTATAATACTATGATAATATTTATTTATTTTATATATTAGTTATCCTATGATACTATTATCATTTCAGTTTCTTCTACCTCTACTACTACTAATTATACTGCTTCTATTTGGCACTCCGCTACTGCTTTCACTGCTGTGAATGACACAGACCAGTGACTAGTTAACCACTAAAATTTAACTTGCTTCAAACAACTAAATTAACCTCAAAGAATTGAACAAGCCTTAAAGACTTGAGCTTGCCTCAAGCAACTGAAATAACATAAAAAAAACTGAATTTACAAAAATTTAACTATCGTCAAAAAATTTACCAACCCATTTCATAACAGTTTCATGTAAGCTTTTACGATGATAAAAAGTTATTTGTCCTATTGCTCAGAGGGCGAGGAAACATTTTTCTACTATTTATTTTTTGCCGAAACACTTTCTCTCATATTATTAAATCTTTCCTTTTGTTTTTGGATGTAAAGAGACACTATGGTTATTGTTAATTTTGTAATAAAAAGTTACAAATAAGTACTTATTTATATATTTCCATTATTATTCCTTCGAGACCAAGGGTAACCTTACCACGGTTACCCTTGGGTCAGGCCAATGGGTAACCTTGCCCCAGGAGAAGGGCAAGTTTCCGGTAGGTAGGGGGGGGGGGGGGGGGATTTAAAGAAATTTGGTGTGGTTGATGGGGAGGCTCACTCTTCGTAATTTACCTTCACCTGTAAGGTGTGTTTACCTCTCAGTGACTACTGGGTAACTGTGGTAAACTAAGGTGCAGCTGGCAGGTGTTTACCACAGGTAAACCCAGATAATGAGGACATCAAAAAGTGGGTTAAGTGTTGACTAATTTATACAATATATATATATATATATATATATATATATATATATATATATATATATATATATATATATATATATATATATATTGGTGTATACTGGCAGCAGGTTTTCTTTCAAACATGTTTCATTGAATATGACCGCATATTCTGTATTTATTATTTTCTGGTTTAGGGCTTCTATCCCTCTAACTATTTTCTTAGCATCAGGGCTTAATTGAAATAGGAGTTCTCCAAAACTCATTTTCGTACTTTTAAGGTGAAGAAAAGAAGTGATTTACTATAGAGTGTATTACACTTATTTGTATAATTTGCACGACGTTTCGAACCTCCATGGTTCATTCTTAAAAGTACCTTAAAAGTACCTTAAAAAAGTACCTTAAAAGTACGAAAATGAGTTTTGGAGAACTCCTATTTCAATTAAGCCCTGATGCTAAGAAAATAGTTAGAGGGATAGAAGCCCTAAACCAGAAAATAATAAATACAGAATATGCGGTCATATTCAATGAAATATATAACGTGTTTATTTTCGTGATATACACACATATATATATATATATATATATATATATATATATATATATATATATATATATACGTAGCACATCCACTTATAAGAGGTCTGAGGAATTGTTTATATAGTGGCCATGACCTCGTTCGAGTCACTCTAAACATGAATCAATTTAGGTAAACACACACACACACACACACACACACACACACACACACACACACACACACACACACACACACACACACACACACACACACACACACACACACACACGCACACACAGCCACCCTTTCTCTACCCGTCCCTTTCTCTACTCTACCCCACTCCCTGTTGTCATCCTACCGTAGCCTCCTTATCCCTTTCCTCCTTTGTCTTCACGTCCTCCTCCTCCTCCTCCTTCTATTACTCTAATTAAGTTACTTATTACCGAGGCTGCGTGTCCCCAGCTCCCCCTCCTCCACCTGCTCCGGTTACTGTCATCGACCCCCGCGTCTCTCGTCGCGGTTATCGCCGCTACGTATGGTAATCCTCGCTGTGTTATGGTAATCACTGTTGGTGCTTGTCGGGACCGAGGTCAGAGCGCTCGCTGCTTCCTTGGTCTTTTATATCTGTATCTTTGTTACCGGGACCCGAGTCGTTGCGTGTCAGTGTTTATCCTAGTGTTACCGGGACCCGAGTCGTTGTGTGTCAGTGGTTATCCTAGTGTTGCAGGCGATGAGTCACAATAACGTGGCTGAAGTATGATGACCAGACCACACACTAGAAATTGAAGAGACGACGACGTTTCGGTCCGTCCTGGACCATTCACAATCGACTTGAGAATGGTCCAGGACGGACCGAAACGTCGTCGTCTCTTCAATTTCTAGTGTGTGGTCTGGTCATCCTAGTGTTACCGGGACCCGAGTCGTTGTGTGTCAGTGGTTATCCTAGTGTTACCGGGACCCGAGTCGTTGTGTGTCAGTGGTTATCCTAGTGTTACCGGGACCCGAGTCGTTGCGTGTGCTACCGGGACCCGAGTCGTTGCGTGTGCTACCGGGACCCGAGTCGTTGCGTGTGCTACCGCGACCCGAGTCGTTGCGTGTCAGTGGTTATCCTAGCGTTACCGGGACCCGAGTCGTTGCGTGTCAGTGGTTATCCTAGTGCTACCGGGATGTCAGTCAGTGAACGCTTGTGTGTCCCCCAGATATTAAAATACATTATTGGACATTGGTTTCGTCAGAAGTTCCATATGTCAGACATGTGACATATGGAACTTTGACTTTTCTAACTTTTGAACTTCTGACTTTTCGTCAGAAGCGACATGTGACACCATATGTCGCGTGATGGTGTTATGGTTTACTACGAGAAGATCCCTACTACATCAAAATATCCATTTTTTGTATATATAAAACTGCCACAAAACTAGTTTTACACACACTCATTTATTAACATCTAAAGTAATTGGGATCCAGTTGTAGTAGGAAGATATAGATCAACGGAAGACAGTAAGATTGTCTGCCCTGGGAACAGGGAGCCGGGTTCCAAGAGCTAGAGTCTGTACAAAAATCTATTTTTGAACAAGAAGTGTGAGGTATATTTTCGTGAGAGTAATATTTTATATCATTATCTTATGATATTTTTATACTAAAAATATATTGTCAGTCTCGTAATTTTCTGTGTTGTATTTTTGTTTATATTTTTCCCCAAATCCCTCAGTTGTATTAGTTGTATAATGTATTATTCGCTTGTAATAAGTCAAGCATCCCTTGGGAAATTACTTCTGTGTGACTGAACTGTGAGTCAACATCCCTCACTCACACCTCACCTTTCACGAGTCTCCTCCTTCGTCCTTACTCTCTTAACCATCCTCATTACCCTCACTTACAACCTTCCTCACCTCACACTATTCCTCACCATCCTCACTCACTCGCTGCCAAGTGTGTACCTTGCCTGTCTATATGTCTGAGAACAGCTCCCCACAGAAGGTATTCTCGTGCGTCGATATACTTATTTAGGCGTCAAAAGTAACTACTTTTCACCGAATTAATCTGGGTATTAATTCTAATGCTTGTATAATATATATTAAGCGGTCAATTAGAATATAATGCCACAATATCACCGTTTTTTGCGTTTTGAAGTGCAGTGAATCGTGCATTTAAGTTTTCACTGTTTGATGTTCCATGATTCAGTGAGATCTGTTGGAATTCAGTAACGTGATTCAGTATGGATGAGGGATCCATCTAGTAAGAAATTCATGTCTAAATAATAGATAAATTCTACGCGTATTGAAGCCTCGTGATTGAAGCATTCTGTTTCATTATGTAAATGAGTGTGTTAATGATTAATTTTGGATTCAACGTCGCTGGGTGCTGTAAATTTAGTGACTGAGGTAACATGAGCTGTATATTCATACATGCGGATGTATAATACATGCAGATTAATTCTTTGTATTTATTAGTGTGTATAATCCCAGAATCCTGTAAAGCATTTCATTTATTTCAGTAATTCATGTTCATATAATATTGTGTTTTCGAATTTTCGCTTATTCCTGCTTTCCTCCCTTCCTTTCTTCCTTCCTTCCTTCCTTCCTTCCTTTCTTCCTTCCTTCCTTCCTTCCTTCCTTCCTTCCTTCCTTCCTTCCTTCCTTCCTTCCTTCCTTCTTACATGTCTATTATTTCATTCATTCTACCCTTTCCACATTTCTTCCCATCCCGTTCATTTCCAATTTCAGTTTATCATTTAAACATTTCTCCTGTTGCACCTTTAACCTGTTGCTGACCCCCGTTAACCTGATGCTGACCCCCGTTAACCTGATGCTGACCCCCGTTAACCTGATGCTGACCCCCGTTAACCTGATGCTGACCCCCGTTAACCTGATGCTGACCCCCATTAACCTGATGCTGACCCCCGTTAACCTGATGCTGACCCCCGTTAACCTGATGCTGACCCCCGTTAACCTGATGCTGACCCCCGTTAACCTGATGCTGACCCCCGTTAACCTGATGCTGACCCCCGTTAACCTGATGCTGACCCCCGTTAACCTGATGCTGACCCCCGTTAACCTGATGCTGACCCCCGTTAACCTGATGCTGACCCCCGTTAACCTGATGCTGACCCCCGTTAACCTGATGCTGACCCCCGTTAACCTGATGCTGACCCCCGTTAACCTGATGCTGACCCCCGTTAACCTGATGCTGACCCCCGTTAACCTGATGCTGACCCCCGTTAACCTGATGCTGACCCCCGTTAACCTGATGCTGACCCCCATTAACCTGATGCTGACCCCCGTTAACCTGATGCTGACCCCCGTTAACCTGATGCTGACCCCCGTTAACCTGATGCTGACCCCCGTTAACCTGATGCTGACCCCCATTAACCTGATGCTGACCCCCGTTAACCTGATGCTGACCCCCGTTAACCTGATGCTGACCCCCGTTAACCTGTTGCTGACCCCTGTTAACATGATGCTGACCCCCGTTAACCTGATGCTGACCCCCGTTAACCTGATGCTGACCCCCATTAACCTGATGCTGACCCCCGTTAACCTGATGCTGACCCCCGTTAACCTGATGCTGACCCCTGTTAACATGATGCTGACCCCCGTTAACCTGATGCTGACCCCCGTTAACCTGATGCTGACCCCTGTTAACATGATGCTGACCCCCGTTAACTTGATGCTGACCCCCCGTTAACCTGTTGCTGACCCTCGTTAACCTGATGCTGACCCCCATTAACCTGATGTCCCATTCTATCCCATCTTAACCCAACCTATCCAAATTTAGCCTAACTAAGCCTGACTAACCCTAACCTAACCCATTCTAACCCAACCTATCCTATCTTTACCTAGCTTTATTTAACTAAGCCTAATTAAATCAAACCCAACCTAATCTATCCCGACTCATTTCAATCCAACCCAACCCCCATCTAAACCCATTCTAACTCAACCCAGCCCAACCCATCCTAATCTATTCTAACCTATCCTAATCCATTTCTATCCATCCCAACCCATTTTAATCCCGCCCAATGAGTTGTACCATTATGTACCACGCTGCAGGAAACGAGTTTGTCGTACCACCACCACCAGCACGACATTCGTGGACCTGTTTACCACTACCTACCTCACCCACCTGTTGCTAGGCATTAATTGTACAGTAGGTGAGCCTAATTAGAGGTGAAGGTGAAAAAGAAATTGGCCGCCTACGTCCCCAATTATTGGTACCAATTATTGGTACTTGCTTGTTCAATTATTGGTACCTGCGTCTCCATTTATTGGTACCTACGTCCCAATTTATTGGTACTTGCGTCCCTATTATCAGTACATGCATTGTGGAGGAAATTGAATGTTTTTTCCCATTGCTGAGATCGTAAGTTTTCACAAGTTTACGATGAGGTTGTCTTCTTGGTAGTAAGATCTTGTTTGACTCTTACGAGAAACTCTTTATGCTTTTTAAAAAATAATATTTTCCAATTGATTCAGTTATATTTGTGTAAGACATTCTCACGTTGCAATTTAACTTGAATAAAAGGACAATTATATTTACAACCACTAATTAGAGGAAAATCTTTTCAATTTACTGCACTTTTTTACCCTAACAAGGAGCAGTTATCAGATGTTAATAAAAGGGCTGCCTCTATTAGAATTAATTCTCATAAGTGGATCACGACATTTGTGGGGCACTTGACTACTGTCGTGTCAAGAGAGTAATGGCCCGGGGAAGTTATGAGCTACCGCACAGTAGGTCATAACTTCTACTCTAGACGTTGTAGAGCTCGTGTAAGTTATGTCTACTGTGCTCTAGACGGTACTCTACCGTCTACTGTGCGGTAGAGTACAGTAGACGTACTCTACTACTACCATCACTTGCAGTATCTCTAATGGCACCTAAAACATCCTTTGGATCGACTGGTTATAACTGATAAACCAAAAGTGTATTTTTTTGGATAAAAAAATAATTTACATCACTCTTTTTAATTATTATTATTTCAAATTATTTTGATATCGTGGTTTAAGTGTCATCTCTACAGTGAATAATGTATTAATTAAGCTACTGTCAAGAAATCATATACTACAATATATCCATTTTTATTACTCTTTACATACACCTTTTTTGTTTTATTTATTTTTCTTTGAAGTTCTTGGAATATCTTGACAAATGATCCATTTACGGAAAAAAAAGGAAGACTCGACAAGTTCACCAATCCATGAATTGTCTATATTCCTTCCTTGAAACAGTGGCACCTTGTCTTATAAGTCGGTCGTCTGTCGCCACACATGTCTTCAGTTTGGGTCAGCTTTCAATCACCGGGAGAATGAATGATCAGATCTTTCCTTTACAATATTGAGAAGAGTGCAAATTAGGACATTAAAGCCTATATTTCTTGCTGTGAACATTTTCGCATGACATATTTATGTTGTAATGGGGGCTATAGCCCGCCATTCATTATTCTACGGGCTCACCATAGCCCGTGCTACTTGGAACTTTGTTCCAGGTAGCGAATCTTTAACAACAACATTCATTATTCTGGTGCTTGCTTTGTTTACTGTGTGTGTGTGCGTGTGTGTGTGGGTGTGTGCACGCGTGTGTTTGACAAAAATCACAAAATATATTTTTCCGTCAGAACACTCCGCGTCAGCACAACATCAGAGAAAAAGCAATAGCTCATTTTCTTTGGTTGATTAAATCATATTGTCGCGTCGCGTTTGAGATTTGTTGTATCAGTAATTCGTGAGTGTCACGCTTGATATTACTCGAGATTCCGAATATCACAACAACACTTAATAACCTCCATCTGCACTGGACCTCTGAGACGACCAATAGGTCCGTGTTCGTGTCCGTGTTGAAGGTAGAGAGGATGTACCCAAAAAATATTGGCACATATGTAAATGGAATGTAAAAATCTATTTAGATTTAAATCACATTGGCAGAGGAACATCAGTTAAAAAAATGGTAATTGTAAATATAAATGAAAGTAAATATTATACAAGGAAATTGATCAATAAAATACAACGACGATTAAAAAGATATTGCCAGAAAAAAACAGCCATGGGAACATGGACAAAGACCTTTCGTACAAAAAAGAATAATAACCCGCAGTAAAAACAAATAAAAGACAAAAGCCACAACAATAGGACGATAAAAAAAGGAAGCAGCAGCACTAGCGTGAGCGAGACGAAAAGATATGAAGACATTGGGAGGCTCGTATTGTCCGGACAGCAAGGTCTCGTAGCCGAGGTAAGGCGCCTCTTACCCAACAGCGCCAACACTGGCTCACATCTGTCTGAAGAAGGGAAAGACTACGAGAGACCAGAAGAGCAAGAGCAGAAGTAAAGGCGGTGATGAGACATGGAAAGAAAGAAATAAGCATTGTTGCAAGGGACTTCGAAGCCTCCTGCTCACATAACGAGCTTCGGGTTTCCACATTCAAGCAGTGTTACAAGGCCCTCGAAGCCTCGGACTGCCCTAAATAACCTCGAGCTTCCACTTTCACGCATTATTACAAGGACTTCGAAGCCTCGAACTGTCATAAATCACCTCAGACTCCTACAGGCAAGCAGTGTCGGAAGGACTTCGAAGCCTCGAACTGGCATAGATCACCTCGGACTCCTACAGGCAAGCAGTGTCCGAAGAACTTCGAAGCCTCGAACTCCTACAAGCAAGCAGTGTCGGAAGGACTTCGAAGCCTCGAACTGTTATAAATCACCTCGGACTCCTACAGGCAAGCAGTGTCGGAAGGACTTCGAAGCCTCGAACTGTTACAAGAAACCTCGGCCTCCGTACATAAAAGATCTTGCTTGATGATAGCGTAGCTGCAGTGTCCTCAGTCTCCTTCCTGGCGGTGCTTGTGTTCTTAGTGACCCCATTTGGGGCCGGTGCTGCCGGAATGTTATGGAGCCGGTGAGAACGCCTCTGCTGGTGCGTTCTCTACACAAATACACGCAAGATAGACAAAAATAAAACATGAAATGTTGCAGTGGTTTGGTTGTATTTGACAGGGAATAAATTTGATGAACTATATATACAAAAAGTAATATACAATGCTGATGTGTGTAGGTAGAGAGGCATGAGCAATTACATTGTTGAATTTCTTAATAATTCCTCCCACTTCCTCTTATCCACCAATCCTAAACACACACTTCACAGTACTTAGAACCACTTACAGAAATTACACGTCCCTGTTAAGTGCCACTCTAGGAGAAGCAAGAGTATTGCTGTTACAGTCTTGGATACTCTTGTTGTGCTGAGCTGTGATGGTGTGATGAGGTATTGTGCTGTGCTGTGCTGTGCTGTAGTGTGCTGTGCAGTGCTGTAGTGTGCTGCGCTAGTGTGACGTGGTATTGTGCTGTGGTGTGCTGTGGTGTATTGGTGTGTCGTATTGATTTATCGTGTTGGTGTGTCGTGTTAATCTGTTATGCTAGAATTAATGTTCTAATGTTATTTTGTGCTGGAGCGACACGTGTTATTTTGCAGCATTCGAGTGAATTTTCTCCAGGTAACATGTGTTTGCAAGAGACCATGCAGGGACTGAGCGCCCTTCCCCTTGGGAACACACAGGTGTTCATCTGAGCCTGCCCGAGGAACGTTGTAGTGGACATGGAATCTTTTATTTCAACCATGTTTCATCTACTGGAATTCCAGTTCAGCCTCCGCTGCGGGAGACGACTACACACACCTCAGCTGGAAAGTATTTAGTGCATGGATTTCCGTGAGCAGTATTTTATCATGTGGATTGGTTCCACATTTTCTTCATCCTTTTAATGTGCGACGTGGACGGTATCTTGTGAAGGGGATATTCCATAGCCAACTTTAAGGGGGGAGACCTCATCCTTTTGGTGAGGAATTTGTGCATTTCAGATATATAAAGCGATCCCCTGTCGTATTCAGACTGCTCTCGTGTTGTTGTAAAGGCGTTTACTTGGGACGCTGATGGTGGTGACCTTTCTGGTAGCAACCATATTCGTAATTCTATCCCCCCGTGTATTGTGAGGTCGACCTGCATCTTGTGTACCCCTGAGGATGCCTCGGTGGAACTCACTGACCTCGATTTTTAGGCTCTGAGCTTGGTTGCCTTTTAAAGGTAATAATATTAATATGATAATTTTATAGTTCTTTTCAATGCACGACCACTGTAGCTGGAATGAAATCAATACGCAGGATGGTATATACAGGATACGTTCAGTACCTTAGTGGAGCAAGGTTTGAATTTTTTTTTATTATTACAATTTTTAGGTACCGTCGCATTTATGCAACAACACTGAACTGTATGGAAGGTTATAAGCTAGTTATGTGTTACTTAGAAATCCCCCTCTCGAAGCGCCTGCCTAGCACTACATGGAGTTAAGTTGTAACTACTCTCCACTTAAGTCATCACCCACTTTGGCTGGGTCGTGGAGAACCCTCGATACACTTTGTGGTGTCTTATGTGTGTCCATAATATATTCATCAACACATTCATCTTTAGTCTGTGAACGCTAAAGATCTTCCGTAAATTCCCACTTTGCTTTCCTAATGCAGATAAAGTATTATGCTACTAGTCCACTCACTCTCCCTCTTTTCCTCTTTTGTGTGATGACTGTGGTCCCGGGTTCGATCCCAGGGCGCCGGCGAGAAACAATGGGCAGAGTTTCTTTCACCCTATGCCCCTGTTACCTAGCAGTAAATAGATACCTGGGTGTTAGTCAGCTGTCACGGGCTGCTTCCTGGGGGTGGAGGCCTGGTCGAGGACCGGGCCGCGGGGACACTAAAAAGCCCCAAAATCATCTCAAGATAACCTCAAGATAACCAGCTCTAGATTTGTTGGATAATCATTTCCTCTTCTCCTTTCTTTCCTTACATGTTTTCAGGAGGAGTCAACCGCTTCTACGAGCTTCGTCCCATGTTGTCTTCTTGTCTTTGGTCCATTGTTCCCCAGTCAATTTGTCCAATCAGTCTCACTCAGCTTCTCTAGTATGGTCTCGCTTGACAGTGTCGGCAGGAAAGTGAGGTCTAGCTATTTATGTCCCGTTTATTAGCCTTGTTGCACCTGTTGCATTATTCTTTAACTGCCCTGTCATTCGAAATCTTTGTTGTGGCATCTGGCCTTAAAGTTGTAGACAGAGGTGGCTTTCATAACTTCTTCTCTCAGTGCATTTCCATTTGTTGACCACTTGAATATTTCCTTACGTTTAATCAACTCGAAATAGTGTGCATGTGTGTGTGTTTGTGTGTGTGTGTGTGTGTGTGTGTGTGTGTGTGTGTGTGTGTGTGTGTGTGTGTGTGTGTGTGTGTGTGTGTGTGTGTGTGTAGTTCTAGAAAATAAAAAGTTTGAATAAATAATGTTTTTAAGTTTATGAAAATCACCAAAGACACCGAGACTCGGGCTGAGCTAACTCATGGAAGAAATTGTAAGCACTTAATACTGCCTGGCTCTTATAATGAATCATAATTTATTCAGCTTGTGTTTGCAGTTATAGGCAGACTTCTCGTCAACGGTGTCTTTGTCTAGTGTGTTCCAACCGAGCACCTCACTTTGTACACAGCTCATTCCTCCACCATTGCTTGTAGCTTTCTTTTTATTTTAGTTTAGTTCATTTATTATGCACCCCATACCCATCTTGTGGGCGGTAGTGGAAAGGGTTACAGAGGCACATAATGGGCTCAGGGACTGAACCCCATAATTAATTTAGCTAAGCAAGTTACAATCTTAATGAACTAGTTACAAAATTCAATATAAGTCGTCACATCAACAATGGGTTCGAGATCGACCACAAGTACAGGTTTCTAAATTAAGCAACTGACATACGTGGAGAGTTAGTGATACAATTAATATTTTTGTCCAGCACACCGCCCCCCATCCAGTGGGCAGCGGTGGATAGGTTACAGTCACTTAGTTACTACCTACAGTTAGCGAACTAGGGAATATTTGGCTGCATGTTAATTTGTTGCCACATCACGTGTGCATCCACTGGTACTGATCGGTATAGCGACAGTGCTGATTCTTGCAGGATCGGTGTTCGATCCCCATGGGTCGATGAAGTTAGATCGTTCTCATTCCCCTTCCATGGGCAATACGGTCATAGTGGGTTTCAGATTTCGCCTTACAAATGGCTTACCTTCCACGTCAGTTTGTGATGTGTTGCCTTGAACCACTAAGTAAATATTGCTTGGACTGGACGGTCGTTCAATCCACGAACGTCCAAGCGATTGGGCACCATTCCTTCCCTCCATCCTATCCCTGATCCCTTATCCACCTATACCTTCTAAGTGCTATATAATCGAACCGGAATAGTGCTTTCTCCTACTAATTACTTTATTACCTCCCTTATTGTTTCAGTTCTCACTTCTTCCCACTAAAGGAAAATAATTCCACCTTCTTAAGTCTGTCACTGTAATCATAGATTGTTCTTAAGATTCACATTTGTTCTTCAGTGTATTAGCTCAACCTTGCTAGTCAACCTAACAATGCATGGATTGCATAGTGTGTCCTTGCACTCCAGGTGCGTCGGTTGCTGTTGCACAAAGACCTTGAGGGATATAATGAACGCTTGTTTGTTGCAATCTTATTGATGGCTCTTAGTTTTCTCGAGACATTTGCAAGAATTACTTAATTTTTTTTGTTACTGCTATTGAAAGGTAATTCTCAAGGTTACATGACGAATTGCTGCACAATTATGCCTGTTGTGGTGTATTGGGCATCACTGTTCACAGTAGTTTAGCACGGTGTATTCGGGTTCATGGTTCACAGTATTTTACTATTGTGTAATGAGGTTCGTGGTACACAGTAAGTTACTTCGGTGCATTTAAGTTCATGGTTTACGGTAGTTTACTATTGTGTAATGAGGCTCATGGTACACAATAGTTTACTACGGTGTATTGAGGTTCACAAAAGTGATTTAACTGGAAGATAAACTATTAAAGCTACTATGTAACCCCATGCAAATATAATTAATCATTTCTTAAACACGAATTACTTCTAAATATTACGAGCCAATATTTTTTCCCCCTTTTGTGTTCTTAAATGTTTACAGTACTTTGTGAGGTTCACGTTTTGTGGAACTCTGAGATAAGTTTATTAGTTAGATTTTTGTGTATGAATTAGAGGTCCAGCGGCACTCGGGGAGCTCCTCCATACACTCTTGTGTGTTGATGGTAGTGCTAACAGCAGTGATTTTCTTCTCTTGGCTTTCATTGCTATCATTTCCCTGTACTAAACTTTCCTTGCTATCATTTCCCTGTACTAAACTTTCCTTGCTATCATTTCCCTGTACTAAACTTTCACTGCTATCATTTCCCTGTACAAAACTTTCCTTGCTATCATTTCCCTGTACAAAACGTTCTTTGCTAACTTTATTCGCTTATATTGAATTTAGAAACTTATGTGAATAATGCTATATATATATATATATATATATATATATATATATATATATATATATATATATATATATATATATATATTATATATATATATATATACAGAGAGAGAGAGAGAGAGAGAGAGAGAGAGAGAGAGAGAGAGAGAGAGAGAGAGAGAGAGAGAGAGAGAGAGAGAATAAATCCTTTCTTCTCTAGCTTATTAAGTGATGTATAACCAAATGATCACGGCACAAAACGGCGTCATTTAACATCAATTGCTCACTAATTACATGCTCTACAAGTCTTAATTGATTCGAACTCTCTAAATAATGTTTGTTCATTATGTTACAAACACAATCATTTCTCTTCGTCCGCTGATGTGTAGTTCCAAGCAGAAGGCAGAGAGGCGCTGGATCGTGGGATTTATCGAAATGTTAGAAAATATATTAATTGTTGTATTGGGATTTGTGTGCCTGGGGCCCGGGTGCCGGAACCTGTTTGGCTATTCAACAGTGTAGGTACTTACCTAGTTGTGCTTGCGGGGGTTGAGCTCTGGCTCTTTGGTCCCGCCTCTCAACTGTCAGTCAACAGGTGTACAGATTCCTGAGCCTATTGGACTCTATCATATCTACATTTGAAACTGTGTATGGAGTCAGCCTCCACCACATCACTTCCTAATGCATTCCATTTGTCAACCACTCTGACACTAAAAATGTTCTTTCTAATATCTCTGTGGCTCATTTGGGCACTCAGTTTCCACCTGTGTCCCCTAGTGCGTGTGCCCCTTGTGTTAAATAGCCTGTCTTTATCAACCCTGTCGATTCCCTTGAGAATCTTGAATGTGGTGATCATGTTCCCCCCCTAACTCTTCTGTCTTCCAACGAAGTGAGGTTTAATTCCCGTAGTCTCTCCTCGTAGCTCATACCTCTCAGCCCGGGTACTAGTCTGGTGGCAAACCTTTGAACCTTTTCCAGTTTAGTCTTATGCTTGACTAGATATGGACTCCATGCCGGAGCCGCATACTCCAGGATTGGTCTGACAAATGTGGTATATAATGTTCTGAAAGATTCCTTACACAAGTTTCTAAAGGCCGTTCTTATGTTAGCCAACCTGCTGACATAAGAACGTGTGTGTGTGTGTGTGTGTGTGTGTGTGTGTGTGTGTGTGTGTGTGTGTGTGTGTGTGTGTGTGTGAGAGAGAGAGAGAGAGAGATACCACCACTACAGATAACATTACAACATCCACAGGAAAGATATTAATAACATATTTTAATTGAAATACATCAGCACTTTTATAAAGTGTGAGAGATATGCAACAAACATATTTAAAAGTCCATAAGTAGAAGCCGATGAGAAAGATGGAAGCGACAATGCATTATCTGTTGACATTCCTTATTCCGTCACTTTCGTAACGAAATCAACCAATCCGTTAATAAATGCGACATATTCCGAAAAAAAACAAAGCCCCAGAATACTGACGTTCGCATGCTTCGGGTTAGGGAAAACCAGTTGCATTTTGAACGTATTTGGTTAGTGAAAACGATGAATTTTTGGACGGAGTGATCAACATAGAAAACAAGCTGCCTAACAACATATTACTTGCCATAATTGTTGTTCAAATAAACAAGAAATTAGGGTTCAGTAGCAATTAAGACTTTTAAGAGACGAATGTTTGCTGGCCTCAATTATTTTAATTAGAAAAGGCACATTTCACTGATCTATCACACATGTTAATTTACTCCAATTAATTTAACTGCTTGCCTTTCTTTGTTAGAGAACGATTAATTTGTTGGTCAATGAAAGTTTAATTTCTTCGTCAGTGAACGTTTTCTTCGTTGATTAATGAACGTTTAATTTGTTGGTTAATAACGTTTAATTGGTTGATTAATGAACGCTTAATTTGTTGGTTAATGAACGTTTAATTGGTTGATTAATGAACGTTTAATTTGTTGGTTAATGAACGTTTAATTTGTTGGTTAATGAACGTTTAATTTGTTGGTTAATGAACGTTTAATTTGTTGGTTAATGAACGTTTAATTTGTTGGTTAATGAACGTTTAATTTGTTGGTTAATGAACGCTTAATGTGTTGGTTAATGAACGTTTAATTTGTTGGTTAATAAACGTTTAATGTGTTATTCAATGAACGTTGAATTTCTCGCTGAACGAGGCGTCCTGTGCGTGCTCAGGAACTGAGTATAAGTTCTAACGCAGCTTAGAACTTATTTAAGCTTATTTAAGCTTATTTAAGCTTAGAACTGCTATAATTCAAGGGCCTCGTCGTGTAAATAATGTGAGACATGGCCAGTGAGGTCAGGGGTTTGAAGACAAACTTTGCTTCAACGGAAGAGCCTTAATAAACTCTCCAGTCGGAACCAAGTATCGCTAATTTTGTTCCATTTTTAATGCGGATTTAGTTCCTGTTGCAGCCACGGTACTGTGGATTTAGTTCCTGTTGCGGCCACGGTACTGTGGATTTAGTTCCTGTTGCTGCCACGGTACTGTGGATTTAGTTCCTGTTGCAGCCACGGTACTGTGGATTTAGTTCCTGTTGCGGCCACGGTACTGTGGATTTAGTTCCTGTTGCAGCCACGGTGCTGTGGATTTAGTTCCTGTTGCAGCCACGGTGCTGTGGATTTAGTTCCTGTTGCAGCCACGGTGCTGTGGATTTCGGGTCTGTTGCATCGTCGGTATTGTAGATTTAGAGTCTGTTGCAGACACTGTACTGTGGGTTTACATCTGCCTATATAGACCGTGTGTGTGTGTAGCTGGAAGGTGAAATAGTTGGAATTGTGTAACATGTGAAAGAGAAACTTAATACCGTGTAGCGAGGGGCGACCATATTGTGTCGGCGGCTATAATTGGCAGCCGGAATATTGGTGGCTTCTTCTGAAATTCGAAACTCGTAAACACTGACAATCAACTTAATCCCAACTACACGGTGAAGTTGAATCATTAATCTTAGCTTGTATACTCTGATGCCCTCGTCTTGTGCCTAGCCCCCGTGGCTGTGGCAGGCCCACCCCTTCACCACCGCGTGCCCACACCCAGCCTGTGCCCAGCATTACATGCCCCTATATCCTCAAAGTTCTGCTCACCGCTATACTACTCTGTACCCACTAACTTCTATCCACGCTACACCACTCTGTTCCCTCCACTGGTACTATTTCCCACCCCCTACACCACGTCATGCCCATCTCAAGGTCTACTGCTCTCCCTTAAACCATTTGATGCGACAATCGACTTGAGAATGGTCCAGGATGGACCGAAACGTCGTCGTCCCTTCATTTTCTAGTGTGTGGTCTGGTCAACATTTGATGCCCATCTCCTGGTTCTCGTACCATACATTTTCACCATGCAAATGATCCATAAACCACTCTCACTTTTTTTTCTTCGTAGGTCACTGGCACAAAGGTCACGCTGGGGTCAAACGAGGCTGCGCTTGAATAATGTATAATGTTCCAGATGTGAATAACTAACGATATTGTAATTGTGACGTTAAGAGTGGCAGAGATGTTACTTAGGATTTCGGTCTTTTTTAGAGGGATAACACAACTAATTTGCCATGCTTGAGCTCATAACAAATGCTTGAGTTCAGTGTTCATATCTGACGCTGTCAACATGATACGAACACGGAGTCGTTTGACCCTGAGTAAGTGATGATAGTGCATCATCGACGTGATATCTTTTATTTTCCTATCATTTCCTGTAAGATATCACCCTGAGCTACCATCTACACACTCCATCATTCTTCCGACTATCCCTCTTGACTTTTCCATTTACTTATTAGTTGCATTTATTCACTGACTTCCATCCCATTTCTCTCCTAAATCCCATTCATCCTTTCCTTCTCTCCTCCCCTTCATCCCTTCCCTCTCCCTTCCCCTTCGTCCCATCCATATATTCATTGTACTGAAGCCCTGAAACAGGAATGGAAAATAATGTCGTGTATGTTCCTCCCTTCGTTCATTGTGTGTTAGTGGTAGCGATGGTGGAGCTAATGGCTGCGTGCAACTTGTATTGGAGAATTGGTCTTAATTTCCATGTTTGAGTCCAATTGTTGTGTAATTTGCTGGTCCTGAAGGACCCCAATTCTGTTATCTGTTGCATGAATATATTGTTTTATTCGTCATATTAATTGTTTGCGATTGTATATATAGAAGGAACCTGTGTGTATGCTTAATGTGTGAAACTTTTATTTTTTGCTTATCTTTTGTCAAACTCTCTCTATGTATGTAGTTTTATCTTTTGTTATTAAGGTTATTATTGTAATAGCTTACTGACCCGCCGCTGTACCAAAGGGGTACCAACTCTGGTGAAATTGTGGGGACCCATAGCCTTGGAGAAGGGAATAAAGAGCATTCAGAGAATACACATAATATAAATTTCATTGTTGAGTGTGAAGTTAATGATCCCTTGTCTTTTCTTGCTATAAAAGTGGTCAATGTCAATGGTTTTAGCACTTTTGTGTATAGAAACTCGACTTTTACTGTTTTGGATTTTGAACTTTAACTCGTTTGCCCTCGGTATATTTAAGAATGTAGTGAGAGCATTGTTAAATAGAGCTGATGTATCGGGCTCTACGTGATATCATTTTGATCTCGAAATCAATTTGCTGACTGACTACTTTTTTCGAACAATGGTTACCCTTGTCACATTGTAAAAAAAATGCAATAAAAAACTTTTTTACAGAAAAAATGTTGTCCTTTTAACGTTTGATAACATAAAATGTTATCTTTTTATTGTGTTATTAGTTTTTATATTATAAATCGACTTACCTGCTGCTTGATACCTGCTTGATGGGGTTCTGGGAGTTGTTCTACTCCCCAAGCCCGGCCCGAGGCCAGGCTTGACTTGTGAGAGTTTGGTCCACCAGGCTGTTGCTTGGAGCGGCCCGCAGGCCCACATACACACCACAGCCCGGTTGGTCCGGCACTTATTTTTTAGAAAAAAATCTAGTTTTCTCTTGAAGATGCCCACGGAAGACTGAGGAAAATGTTTGAACAATACTGAGGAGAGTGCTTCAACAACACTGAGGAGAGTGCTTCAACAATACTGAGGAGAGTGCTTCAGAAATACTGAGGAGAGTGCTTCAGAAATACTGAGGAGAGTGCTTCAGAAATACTGAGGAGAGTGCATGAACAATACTGAGATGAGTACTTCAACAACACTGAGGAGAGTGCTTCAACAATACTGAGGAGAGTGCTTCAACAATACTGAGGAGAGTGCTTCAGAAATACTGAGGAGAGCGCTTCAGAAATACTGAGGAGAGTGCTTCAACAACACTGAGGAGAGTGCTTCAACAACACTGAGGAAAGTGCTTCAACAACACTGAGGAAAGTGCTTCAACAACACTGAGGAAAATGCTTCAGCAATACTGAGGAAAATGTTTCAACAATACTGAGGAAAGTGCTTCGACAACACTGAGGAGAGTGCTTCAACAACACTGAGGAGAGTGCTTCAACAACACTGAGGAGAGTGCTTCAACAACACTGAGGAAAATGCGTCAGCAATACTGAGGAAAATGTTTCAACAATACTGAGGAAAGTGCTTCAACAACACTGAGGAAAGTACTTCAGCAACACTGAGGAAAGTGCTTCAACAACACTGAGGAAAGTGCTTCAACAACACTGAGGAAAGTGCTTCAACAACACTGAGGAAAGTGCTTCAACAACACTGAGGAGAGTGCTTCAACAACACTGAGGAAAGTGCTTCAACAACACTGAGGAAAGTGCTTCAGCAATACTGAAGAAAGTGCTTCAGAAATACTGAGAAGAGTATTTGAGTATATTTATTTATATTTGCTTTAATTAATTCAAATACCATCGGTTCTCATTTCAAATATAATGAAAAACTACCCACTCACTTATTTCTATTCTTATAATTGTTCTAGCGGTAATGCTAGACTTATAAGCAGTTCCATTATTAACGATAAAATTGGGATATTAAGGTATAAATTGGTGTCACTTAGAACACGGTTAGCTTTAAAACTTTAAATACCTGTTATAGTGACCACTTTGATTTAATAATAATAAAGACTTTCTCTATTTATTAAACAATAATGTTTTCGGTACACCATTATATAATTTTGGTTCAAAATAATCTCTTTAGTTTCTCCTTTTATCGTGGATAGTTTTCTGTTTTTTGTATTAAATTATTTTGTGTTTATTTTGTTATATAGATGTTGGGTACAAATATTATTTGTACAAAACTTATTTTATTATTTGAATGTAAATTGTATACTTGGATTAATAGTTCTTTTTGTTTTTATTCTTTAAAGGCTTTGCATAGATTTCAGAAGTTGCTGTGGTTTGTATCTTATTTTCAAATAAGTAATTATAATTTTTAGCACTTCCGTATTATTTTCACCTTCAGATTCCCAAAAATGTAAGTAGAGTGCTTCTCATTTTATTAAAGTTATAGCCAGTTATATTTTATCGTCAGATGAATTTTAACTACTTTAAGCTTGATTCAAGGTAATTGATTATGCTTGATTAAATTTATCTGTAACTTTTATGTGCATAGGGGCACCATCTCTTGTGAAATTGTATAGACCCATAGCCTCGGAGAAGGGAATAAAGGGTATTCAGAGAAAATCTTTCCGATTGACTAGAAGTACGTTCCAGCATTCGCTCCTCCTACCACCCTTTTCTTTATTATTTATGTTGCCTACTTTATTATACAAGGTTACCCGGTTCGTGGCGTATATACACTGAGAGTACACTTTAGCCCTGAACTAGGTGCTTGCTGGTTTGGCAGCAAGCTACTGTAATACCTCAATAACCTTCCGCAGGTTGATAGGCGCTGAGTCTACGCTAAACTTTCAGCAATTCGAATAAAATATTGAAATAGCTATAAATCATTCTCTAAATTCTAATATTTCTGATGATAAAACCCCTCTTCTCGCCCTATTGCGTCGCATTTTTTATGGAATCTTCCTATTCGTCAAAATGTGCGAAGTTTTAATATAAAATTAAAGCATTGGAAATATTGACGTTTTCTATGCATCAGCCTCTATAGTTTACGGCTGGGGGAGAAGGTTCGTTTGTTTCTGGTTAGAGGAAAACTTCTACTTCTTTTATGGAGTAGCAAATTTGGATAACGCGCTGGGATATTTAATCCCTCGCAATACCTTATGTAAATCTAACCACTTTTTATGAAGTTATCCCTGAATTTAATATTTTCTACTGAATATCAAAAATATTATTCCGTTTTTTAAGTGTATATTTTCGGGCCTGAAAGCTATACTTAGTGTGTAAAGCGATTATCAAAAACTGTTCGAGAAAAGAAAAATGTAAGCGTATTATGTATGAAATAAATATATTGCATATTAAATATGTAAGCGTAATATATATATTATAAGAGAAGCGTAATATATATAGGAGCTTGGCTTGATTTCTGAGTTCTGAATGTGCTTTCCCTAATGTGATCAGTTTAGGCTGTATTCACCTAGTTGTGTTCAACCCGCTCTCGCACAAAACAGTACGTATGTGACTTATTGTTTATAGTCACTGTTTGGCTGATTAATAAGTACATATGTGTTATATGCCAAGTTATATTTTGTTTTTAAGGTACAAACTCTTTGTTCAGATTTGTTAAAGACCAGTTTTAAAATTTGGAATTTCTTTTTCAGTTTTATTAAACAATAGAGATTTGACAATATCTTGAGTTACTTTACAATTTATTTAAATATTTTGGTTTTGTTTTATTATTTTAATAAAACAGTAAAATCAGTATAGGTATAGGTTAAGTACTAATTGTAATTAAGAAGCAATAAGATGCTTATCTTAACATACTAAGAAGGTTAGGTTAGGTCGGTGTTTTCTATTCAGCGTTTCAAGGTAAACTCAAATATTCACAATAAATTAGTATGTCACATATGCACTTATTAATAAGCCAATATTGACTAAAAGCAAGTGCGAAAACGGGTTGTTGTGTTTGCGGGGGTTAAGCTTTGCTCTTTCGGCCACACCACACACACACACCCCAGGAAGCAGTACGTGACAGCTGACTAACTCCAAGGTACCTATTTACTGCTAGATAACAGGGGCATTCAGGGTGAAAGAAACTTTGCCCATTTGTTTCTGTCTGGTGTGGGAATCGAACCCGCGCCACAGAATTACGGGGGCTACCTGGACCCCTACCAGGCTGTGTGTTGACGCAGGTGGTAGTGGTTGTGGTGGTGACGGCAACCACCACCAGTTGTGGTGGTGGTGACGGCAACCACCACTAGTTGTGGTGGTGGTGACGGCAACCACCACCAGTTGTGGTGGTGGTGACGGCAACCACCACCAGTTGTGGTGGTGGTGACGGCAACCACCACCAGTTGTGGTGGTGGTGACGCTGGTTGTTGTCATCAACCTGTCCTACAAGGAACAACGCTTTTCGCGTTACATAAGGCCAAAATCGTATTACTAGAAAATGGAAGCGGTTCGCGAAAGTGACATAAACTGTCCCGTTTTCTGTTTTGGGTCCTCTGGTAGATTCGTAGAAACCACTTTAAATTGACTGTTTTCTTGACGTTGGGAAACCTTAAGAGGACGGGCTGGTTGATGATACTGGTGGTAGTTGTAGTGGTGGTTGTGGCTAGAGTCAACAACACCATCCCACCAACTATAATCTCAATATGGCATCTATAATGGCATTGATGTTTAAATACATCACAATTTCATTACAAACCCTTATGTCTCAATCACTAGTTGTAACATGAAGTTTGCACTGGGGGTTTCTTACATAATAATACAACCACCTTAAGGTTTAAAGTACCTGATGAGCTAGATGAACTCTTTACATCTAAATGATTTGTCATTCTAAAACTCCATTTTTTAGAAAAATGGGAGAGTTGGCGTTCCAGACAGAGCTCCAGAAGTGGCCTCACTTGGAACACTTGGGTCCAGACCCTCTAGGTCATGCACAGTGATATTTATTACAGCAATAATGGCCGTCTTGGTCCTTAATTTAGAGTAATAGCCCAAATTACTATGGCAATTTGGAACAGTTACCCCCCACCTATAGTTGGGTGTTTTGGTAGCTCGATTTCTTATTGAAATGTTGTGCATTGTGTCCTCAGTCGGCGGCAATAATACCTTCCTGTACATCATCGGTCGGGGGGATTTTTGTTATTTTTTTATTATTAAATTTATGATTACTTTTTCGTCTTGTATCTCTTGTGTTCACTATTTTCTCTCTCTCTCTCTCTCTCTCTCTCTCTCTCTCTCTCTCTCTCTCTCTCTCTCTCTCTCTCTCTCTCTCTCTCTCTCTCTCTCTCTCTCTCTCTCTCTCTCTCTCTCTCTCTCTCTATATATATATATATATATATATATATATATATATATATATATATATATATACTCTATATATCGATTTGTTATGCAGATCGACATATAAATGAGCTCTTTGTGGAAATAACGATCTTGTGTTATATTTTTTCCCGTTTTATATAATATCCCTCACAGGCTTAACTTAAACAAAAATGACTAAACTTCACTTTACTACATATAATATATACACATGTCAATATAAAACAATGTATGCAGCGCACACTCACCTATGTAATATTTTTGCCAATTACATGCAAATCCATTTTTTTCGCCGCGGGGGGGGTTGGGAAGGAGGAGGTGCTTCTCATTTAAATTTGGTTAAAGTAATCAGGCACTGAATTATGTCATGAATATGGATGTAGCTTGACAGGTGACAGGCGTGACAGTTCGTGTGACCTTCACCTGTCATGCCAGCTAAGGCAAGTCGTTTGAGCCCTGAGTTGTGACACATTTTTTTTATATTAAACCAAAACCAAGAGGATATGTTTAGCTCGTATTCCTAACACACCTTAGAGAGTATCCATTCCGAGGTTAGGTGTAAATTATAACTCGTCCTCTTACTGAATACAGTACCTTTGTTTTTTTTTACACAATCGTAAACATCGTAAAAGTTGCTGTGGTTTAGGGAAATTCAAAACACTGTAATAATAACGCGTCTTACTGTGCGTTATTTACGTCTAACACGTTATGTGTTAAATTATCGCCGTTCCTGTGATGTGTTAGTGCAAGCAACGTTTTACGAGTCAATTTTACTACATGTTTGAATGTATTCATAAACTAACTGGTTGTATTATTTGTGCCCTCTGTCTCGTGGGGCCCTCTGTCTCGTGGGGCCCTCTGTCTCGTGGGGCCCTCTGTCTCGTGGGCCCTCTGTCTCGTGGGGCCCTCTGTCTCGTGGGGCCCTCTGTCTCGTGGGGCCCTCTGTCTCGTGGGGGCCTCTGTCTCGTGGGGCCCTCTGTCTCATGGGGCCCTCTGTCTCATGGGCCCTCTGTCTCGTGGGGCCCTCTGTCTCGTGGGGCCCTCTGTCTCATGGGCCCTCTGTCTCGTGGGCTCCTCTGTCTCGTGGCCCCTCTGTCTCGTGGGCCCTCTGTCTCATGGGCCCTCTGTCTCGTGGGGCCCTCTGTCTCGTGGGGCCTCTGTCTCGTGGGCTCTCTGTCTCGTGGGGCCTCTGTCTCGTGGGCCCTCTGTCTCGTGGGGCCCACTGTCTCATGGGGCCCTCTGTCTCGTGGGGCCCTCTGTCTTGTGGGCTCTCTGTCTCATGGGCCTCTGCACCCTAAGTTTCCAGTCAGTGAGACGTTATTTAATCTAGTTTATCTAATACCGTTGATATCAGTACGGTCGTGATTCTCTACCTTATCTAGCAACAATATTATCAAAACAACTCTATTATTTAAAACAAAAAATTAATAAATGCGTGTCTAGACATAGCCGTTCATATATGTATTTTATTTTATTATGCTACACAGCATAAAACCAAAGAGCAGCACGCACTTAGTGCTCTGAGGGAATGTTGAGTGCTCCTCCTTCCCCGACAGGTCCTGTCAGGGGCCCCGATGATGAAAGAAGCAAGAGACCTTTGGGTTTGTTGCAAAAAACTGAACTTTTTCAGATGTTGCTGGAGGGACGCGGAGGATGCCAAGAGCCTCGTGGCTCTTCGTGTGCGCCGCTGGAACCAATCCCCATCAGGGTCTTATCAAGTGCACTAGAAAGACTTTTGTGATCGGATGTTTGTCCGTTATCCCAACTAGAAATTTTAATCTTGCGCACACACACACACAGCTCAGACCTAAAGCAATCTCGTACGTATTCCTTCATGAGCTGCGCATTCGAGGCTTCTTTTCTTATGTATTCCTCAAACTCAGGTCTTAGTGGCCGTCTAGAGAGTTCAGGTTTTTATTTTCTCAGACTTACAGGGAGCAAAGAGCCTTCTACTGCGTCCATATGGATGAAACTATATATTTTTTTTATCCCTTATGTCTTCATTTACATATGTTTTTATTTTTGTATTTCATTTTTATTTTAAGCCGTATAGTTTTATAGAATTTGCATTTAATGCTTGCTTTCCTTAAAGGGCTTTCCTTAGGTGCCGGCCTAGAGTCCTCGAGATGAGGTTATCTTGTCCTCATCTCGAGTGATCTCCTATAGTACTTACCTGCAACTTTCTAGAACCATAACAAATTTTAGGACGAATGAGAATGGATTCTGTGACTGACAAGACCTTTCTGAGGGCCTCAGTGGTCTGGTCATGGTCTGAGGGGGGGACCACGATTGTTGTCTGAAGGGCCATGATCATACTCAGAGCGGCCATGATAGGGTCATTCGTGAATGAGATCCAAATTCAATTTTTATCAACATTATCTCTGACTTTCGCTTTAACAGCCTTGTTTTTTTCCCCGCCAGTACCACCAAAGAAGCCCGAAATCTACAACGCCACCAACCATCTTGTTGTGGGCCAGTCGGGAGCATCTATTATTGGTCCCTATAACGAGGGTGACCCAATGGAACTGATCTGCAAAGTCACTGGAGGTAAGATAGCTGTCCATGCTCTCTCTTTTCTCTCTCTCTCTCTCTCTCTCTCTCTCTCTCTCTCTCTCTCTCTCTCTCTCTCTCTCTCTCTCTCTCTCTCTCTCTCTCTCTCTCTCTCTCTCTCTCCCTCCCCATTATTTGATAATGTGTTATAACATATTTGCCTATAATTTTGTATATTTAAAGGACTGTGTTTCTCATTTTGTCAATAAAAACACTGAGATCTCTCTCTCATCATCGTATTCTTATGGGATGCTCACATATGTTGCCCAATTCGTGTTGCAATTATCCATGCAGACCATACAGTACCGGCGATACGAGTGGTGCTCCTAGACGTCATGTACTCCTTAGCCGGAAAGGACAATACACTCAAAAGAAATACAGAGAATGAGTCACAATAACGTGGCTGAAAATTATACAGCCAACGTTGAAAATTGTACAGTCAGTGCTGAAAATTATACAGCCAAGCCACATTTATGAGAAGGAAAATGGGGACGATTTGGTCCATCCTCGGTTCTTAGAGTCATGTTTCTTTTCTTTCTTGTGGTGGCTGGGAAGTGAAAGGAACATGATCTCCGCAGCGATACAATGGGTGTAACTGACGCCTTGATCCGATGTTCACTTCGTTACCAGTCCCTGCAAAACTCTAGAATTCTCAGAGATGCACAAATATGTCCGTTTTCTACGCAAGTGACACATTCTGGTTGTGTTGACGTCGGCGTTCGTGTAGTCATTAGTGACCACCATTATTCCCTCCTTCTCCTCTTCCTCCTCTATTCTATCCCTCTTCTATCCCCCACCCCTTCTACCACCTCCCAACCCTCCAGTGAATAACGCCTTTTGTTTCATCACAACTTTCATCATTCAATTACAATATTTTGCATAAATGTAAATGGCGTAACTATTCTCATTTGTCTTCTGCCAGAAAAATTACTTGCAAGAGGGAGATCGTTCGAGAGTTTTGAGGCTGGCTTCTGTACAGAATAGAAAATTAGAGATCTGATTTTTGTATTCGAGTTCTTTTATGGGGTCCAGGTCGACTCGTAATCAAAATTTCATGTTATGGTCGCCCGAAAACTGATATTTTGATCCTTTTTTCTATTTCAATATCAATTTTTGGAGCGTTTAAGAGTCTATTTCTCCTCAATTCAAGTTGAACAGGTTTGCGTGTGTTTAGTTCACCTCAAAGCAGAGAATTTGAGGCTGAAATTACGAATGTAAATGATGAATTGAAGTCCTGTGTCAGCGCTGGTAAAGGTTCATTGCAAATGTTTGTGTTTTACAAAGTGTGATGTGGCCTGGCAGACAGCTTGTCAGGCTCACACCAGTAAGGCATCACCAACCACCCAATCCGACATCGATTACAGGGCCAGGCAGGTATCTTGACCCAAATATGGAATTACAATCAATCAACCTATCTCGGATGTGACATGACATTTGTGTCAATCTAAAACGGATGTAGCGCAGCATGACAGACAACCTGACACGAGTGTGATATGACAGTCATGCGTTCGTTTGTATTTCATGTTGCCTACTCTCGCTTCTCTTCCTTCTTGAGCCACATCTCGATATTGTAACACCAACTTGTAGCTCCTTACGTCCCTAAATAGCCTCATCTTATGTGTTCCAAACGACCTTGTGGGGTAGTAGGTATTAGTACCTGGTCGTACCTGCCCTCCTTGGTACCCCTCTACACCACTATGCCTCTTGATCACAGCTGTTGCCTAGCAAGTCATGCATGTACTAAGATCTCTGCTGGCCCCCCTTTGAGTTATTCCACTTGCCTTTCTCTCTGAGTCTCTGGCTCTGGGAACTGGTGAATGATAATTGAGCTTGTCCTCTTCATCCCCACCGTGACGCTCTGTACACTCTGCTTGTTGTCAGAGTCTGGTTGTTCTCACGGCATCTGAGTCTCGTCTAACTGGTATTGCGAAGGCTTTGTCTGTCTCAACCATCCTGTGTCTTGTTAGCTCTTCTGTTCGCTTTCTGTTCTCTTCTCTATTCATCTCAATCTCTCCTTGTTCCTCCTTTCGTAATCTTTTGTATGTAATTTGTCAACTCGTCTGTTTCTTTCACTCTCTTTTTAATCGTCCATCTCTTTACTTGTTATATTTATTTCTTTATCTCTTTCAAACATTTCTCTCTTTCCTGCATCTTTTTGTCTGTCTCGTGTTTTAATTCCTTGCCAGTTCTTTACAACCTTCCATTCATGTTGGTTATTTCCTCTCTGCTCTGTGACCTTTCACTGACTAGACCTTCTATATGCTTCTATATTTTATCTTCTCCATCTTTGTATTTCTTGTTCTATTACTTTATAATCTCCTTCATTTTGTTTGAATACTACCATTCTCAATCCCTATTTCCTCAGTTATTACATCTGGTATATTCTTCCTTCTTTCTTATTATAACTTATACTTATCCCGGAGGGAACCGGTCGGCCGAGCGGACAGCACGCTGGACTTGTGATCCTGTGGTCCTGGGTTCGATCCCAGGCGCCGGCGAGAAACATTGGGCAGAGTTTCTTTCACCCTATGCCCCTGTTACCTAGCAGTAAAATAGGTACCTGGGTGTTAGTCAGCTGTCACGGGCTGCTTCCTGGGGGTGGAGGCCTGGTCGAGGACCGGGCCGCGGGGACACTAAAGCCCCGAAATCATCTCAAGATAACCTCAAGAAGATCCCCCTCTGGTAAATCTTGCTCGACCTTATGCCTCCTCCTCCTCCTCTTCCTCTCCTCGAATCCCAGATAATGTGTCCTTTTCCTGCTTTTTCTTTTCCAGTTTTCAATCAAATGTTTATTTATTACTCCATCCAGTCGACGGTGTCCCAATTGCTTGCATCAGATGCGTCAGCCTGACCTCATAGTGAGACTGCACTCAGTCTCTTTCCTTGTGAGACTGCTCTCAGTCTCTTGCCTTGTGAGACTGCTCTCAGTCTCTTGCCTTGTGAGACTGCTCTCAGTCTCTTGCCTTGTGAGACGGCACTCAGTCTCTTGCCTTGTGAGACTGCTCTCAGTCTCTTGCCTTGTGAGACTGCTCTCAGTCTCTTGCCTTGTGAGACGGCACTCAGTCTCTTGCCTTGTGAGACTGCTCTCAGTCTCTTGCCTTGTGAGACGGCACTCAGTCTCTTGCCTTGTGAGACTGCTCTCAGTCTCTTGCCTTGTGAGACGGCACTCAGTCTCTTGCCTTGTGAGACTGCTCTCAGTCTCTTGCATTGTGAGACTGCTCTCAGTCTCTTGCCTTGTGAGACTGCTCTCAGTCTCTTGCCTTGTGAGACGGCACTCAGTCTCTTGCCTTGTGAGACTGCTCTCAGTCTCTTGCCTTGTGAGACGGCTCTCAGTCTCTTGCCTTGTGAGACTGCTCTCAGTCTCTTGCCTTGTGAGACTGCACTCAGTCTCTTGCCTTGTGAGACTGCTCTCAGTCTCTTGCCTTGTGAGACTGCTCTCAGTCTCTTGCCTTGTGAGACGGCACTCAGTCTCTTGCCTTGTGAGACGGCACTCAGTCTCTTGCCTTGTGAGACTGCTCTCAGTCTCTTGCCTTGTGAGACTGCTCTCAGTCTCTTGCCTTGTGAGACTGCTCTCAGTCTCTTGCCTTGTGAGACTGCTCTCAGTCTCTTGCCTTGTGAGACGGCACTCAGTCTCTTGCCTTGTGAGACTGCACTCAGTCTCTTGCCTTGTGAGACGGCACTCAGTCTCTTGCCTTGTGAGACTGCACTCAGTCTCTTGCCTTGTGAGACTGCTCTCAGTCTCTTGCCTTGTGAGACATAACTCTGCAGGTGGCTTGATGCTGTGTTTTCTTTCGCTTTTCTGGTGTTGTCTAGTAGTTCCAGCTCACCAAACACTGGAATGTTTGTGTACTCACAATGTGTGTGTGTGTGTGTGTGTGTGTGTGTGTGTGTGTGTGTGTGTGTGTGTGTGTGTGTGTGTGGTTGAGTGTGCGTTTGTAAGAAATGAGCCTCATCTCTAGTATGAACAGCTCTACACACACACACACACACACATACACACACACACACACACACACACACACACACACACACACACACACACACACACACACACACACACACACACACATACACCTCGGGGGGCCTCGTAGCCTGGTGGATAGCGCGCAGGATTCGTAATTCTGTGGCGCGGGTTCGATTCCCGCACGAGGCAGAAACAAATGGGCAAAGTTTCTTTCACCCTGAATGCCCCTGTTACCTAGCAGTAAATAGGTACCTGGGAGTTAGTCAGCTGTCACGGGCTGCTTCCTGGGGTGTGTGTGTGTGTGGTGTGGGGAAAAAAAAAATAGTAGTTAGTAAACAGTTGATTGACAGTTGAGAGGCGGGCCGAAAGAGCAAAGCTCAACCCCCGTAAAAACACAACTAGTAAACACACACACACACACACACACACACACACACACACACAGGGTTTTCGTGGCCGAGCAGACAGCGGTCAGGTTTTGCAATCCATGGATCCGGATTAATTCCCGACTGAGGTAGAAACAAATGGGCAATTATTTTTTGTCCTGACACCTCTTCACCTAGCAGTAAATAGGTACCTGGGAGTTATTCAGCTGTTACTGGTTGCATTCTGGGTATGTACGTATATATGTGTTCATGATAAACAAAATATATGTACCGTAATAGAGAGATTAGGAACAAAAAGAAATCTTAGAGTCAACACACTAGACACCAGACGGGGTCCATGGGCATATTGTTCAATCCTGCAGGGACAAACAAACAATAAATACACACATACACACACACACGCATCATACATTTAACAATGTATTAAATGTCCTATGGAGCAGAACATGGGCGGGGGGGGGGGGAGTGAGCCGTTATCAAACGGTACGGCCTTTTATATATAAGTGTCTTTTACGAACTGGGTAAAAAAGTTGGTTCCTGCGGGAGTGTGCTGCCTTTCTGGCGCCCGTTGAACCGTACTGCCTGGCCCCCACCCCCCCCCCCCACACACACACACACTCCACGCTCCAGAAGGAGGATGAACCGGGCTCCGGGGGCCCACTGAGATCGCCCTTTGATCGTTGGCAACGCGAGAACAGTGGCGTGGTTTTTCATGGTGTGAAAAACTCGCCCGCATATTCAGCAACAGTGTAAGGGAGTCAGTGGGGGCAGGCAGGGCATGAGAGCCATTTGAGGGGAAAGTGAGGCAGTGAGAGAGTAGAGAGGGGAGAGGAGTGAGAGAGAAGAGAGGGGAGAGGAGTGAGAGAGTAGAGAGGGGAGAGGAGTGAGAGAGAAGAGAGGGGAGAGGAGTGAGACGGTGAGAGAGGGAAGGCAGTGGGTTAGTGGGGAAGGAAAGAAGGGAATGAGGCAGTTGGAGAAGAGAGAGGGGAGTGAAACAGTGGGAAAGAGAACTGGATGCAATTGGAAAGATGAAAAGAATGGGAGAGATAGATATAGGGGGAGGGGGAGTAAGGCAGTGGGGGAGAAGAAAAGAGGCAAAAGGATAGTAGAGGTGAAGAGAGGCATTGGGAGAGCGGAAAGGAGTCACGAGGAGAGAGGAAGCGAGAGATCAGGAGAGAGAAGGGGAGACAATCGGAGAAGGGAGCTAGCCAGTGGGGCGAAGTCAAGAGAGTGGCAGCAAGGCAGCAGAAGCGTAAAGACAGGAAAGCAACAAAGGGAAAATCGGAGAAGGGAGTTAGCAGGAGAGGAGATAAGAGAAAGGGAGACACTGGAAGAGAGAGAGAGAGAGGAAGGGAAATAGAGAAAGCAGTAGCGAAGAGATCCGCTCAGCACATAGGGTCAGGAACCACTGACGGCCAAGCGGTGTTGGAATGCGTTCTGCTGGACTCTCTTTTTAATAGGTCTATGAGAATGGAAGTACCACATTGGAAGTGCATGGATGTCGCCCCGTCCAGAGAGTCGGGTACCCAAAGGTCCTCAGTGAAGTTTGTGTGGAGGAGATCCAGATTTACCACGAATTTCTTCGGTATTTTTTATCCGACACTGTCTAATATGTCATTGACATATATATAAATAATATATATATATATATATATATATATATATATATATATATATATATATATATATATATATATATATATATATATATATATATATATATATATATGCACTACATCAAACCTAGCAGCGCATATTAGGCCTAGAATTGCTTGGACTGGTTAGGTTAGATATTTTTAGGTACATTTTCAGCTCTTAGTGTGTCATTTAGGCTTATTCAGTGATAAAAAGAAACGCGAACTTCTTAATTAATGTCCAACAGTCATTTTTTGTACGTTCGCCCTAATTGCTATTTTAAGTACTATTATTTTAAGAGGATTATACATGCTATAATGTTAACCAGACCACACACTAGAAGGTGAAGGGACGACGACGTTTCGGTCCGTCCTGGACCATTCTCAATCGGCTTGAGAATGGTCCAAGACGGACCGAAACCTCGTCGTCTTTTCACCTTCTAGTGTGTGGTCTGGTCAACATACTTTAGCCACGTTATTGTGACTCATCGCCAGCATGCTATAATGTATACATGCGCATGCGTGTGCGCGCTCAGTACTGCTGACATGTATGTATATTTCCCCTACAGGGCGACCGGCACCGATAGTGATGTGGCTGATTAACGACGAGGTGAAGAGGACCGAGGTTGTCGAGGAAGAAGAGGGCATCCTGAGTGCCTCCGTCAGAGTGCCAGAGCTCACCCGCCGGCACCTCCACGCTGTCCTCGAGTGCCGGGCCTACAACTTCAATGGCTCCATCCCTGTTTCTTCCACCGTCACTCTCGATATGAACTGTGAGTGTTAAACATCTCTCTAACAATCTACGTGTAATTCGCCTCTCAAGATATGATTTGCCAGTGTTCAGTTCTTCTCGTTTGTCTCAATCTGTGTTCGGTGGCGCAGCAAAGGTGTTCCACCAATCCGAAGAGCATTGAAGGTAAGGCGAGTCTCCTACGGAAAACTTGGATTGGCAAATAAATAATCCCCATCATGAGGTGATTTTATCTGTAAAAGGTAAGTTGTGCTCACCTCAAGTGTATTTTCAGGCCCTGGTGAGTGTGGTCGGGAAGGGAAATATCAAGGGGAAAGCGCCAAGCCATTACGACAATATAGCACTCGGAACGGGGTTAGGATAAGGATTTTGGGATGGGACGGGGGGTTGGGGGGAAGGAATGGTGGCCAACCATATGGATGGTCGGGGATTGAACGTTGACCTGCATGAAGCGAGACCATCGCTCTACCGTCCAGCCCAAGTGGTATTAGCAGCAGTATTAGAAATAGAGGAGAGAGAGAGAGAGAGAGAGAGAGAGAGAGAGAGAGAGAGAGAGAGAGAGAGAGAGAGAGAGAGAGAGAGAGAGAGTAGCGAAGAGCAGGAAGAGAAAGATAAGAGAGTGAGAAAGGGTGTAGCATCACTGTAGACAAGATAGGGGAGTCCTCAGCCACGCTCGGCTCAACAGCAACAGCATGCTAGGATACAGTGCAACAAGATACACAATGAAATCAGTGTGTAAGCTAGAATGATTCTCTCTCCATCTCTCTCTCTCTCTCTCTCTCTCTCTCTCTCTCTCTCTCTCTCTCTCTCTCTCTCTCTCTCTCTCTCTCTCTCTCTCTCTCTCTCTCTCTCTCTCCCCACTGCAACCAAGAAAGCAACAAAGCAGCAACGCTGCAACATGTCACTGCAGTCCAGCAATATATGGATACAACCGCAGCCCATAAATATCAATACAACCCCGATATAAACACAACAGCAGTCACGACACAAACAGAAAAAAAAGCACAACTGCAAAGCAGACACGAACATAAACAACTCTTATGACAGAAGTCATGCCATGACACTCGTGAAGCTCCTCCACCATTGTCTGCCAACACCCAGCCCACTAACACCACCCAGCCCACAAACACCATCATTACTCCCACAAACACCATCATTACGCCCACAAACACCACGCTCTAACGTCCTCCATCACGCCCACAAACACACCACCGCCCCCAACAAACTCCCCCATCACCACCACGCCCACAAACACACCACCGCCCCCAACAAACTCCCCCATCACCACCACGCCCACAAACACACCACCGCCCGCAACAAACTCCCCCATCACCACCACGCCCACAAACACACCACCGCCCCCAACAAACTTCCCCATCACCACCACGCCCACAAACACACCACCGCCCCCAACAAACTCCACCACCATCACATTCGCCCACAAACTCCAACGACACCAAGAAATAATCCATTAGTCGCCCGCCAATCGGTATTTCCAGTGGGCGTGACTTACAGCTATAACCAGAGTCTTTACTTCCTGGATTGGCATTTTGGCGAATTACTGCCTATATTTCGTGATTTTTACTAGTATTTGGCGCTCTTTCTCTTCTTTTATGCAGTCGAGGGCAGAAAATCCTAAAATTGCTCCGGACGATATTATACAGTGTTTTCTATTTATTTTTCTGCTTGCCTATGTTGTAAAAAAAAATTATGGAAGGGAAACTGTCAGGGAGTTATTAAACGAGACAAATATATTGTGAAGGGAAGAGTGATATGAAACTGATAAAGTCGCGTAAGAAAAAATAAAGAATGCTTAACGCGTTTTCGGCTTAATTCGCCTTCATCAGAGCAAAGTAGAATGATTCTACTTTGTAGTAGCAAAGTACAGCAAAGTAGAATCATTCTACTTTGCTCTGATGAAGGCGAGTTAAGCCGAAAACGTGTTAAGCATTCTTTATTTTTCACATGTGGTTTTTCCGCATGTTTGAATCAGTGTTTTTGTGGTCGTTGTTGCATATATATATATATATATATATATATATATATATATATATATATATATATATATATATATATATATATATATACGCAGAACGCACTTCTCGGCTTACTATGCATGGCCCGATTTGCCTAATAAGTCAAGTTTTCATGAACTAATGCTTTTTTGACTACCTAACCTACCTAACCTAACCTAACATTTTCGGCTACCTAACCTAACCTAACTTATAAAGATAGGTTAGGTTAGGTTAGGTAGGGTTGGTTAGGTTCGGTCATATATCTACGTTAATTTTAACTCCAATAAAAAAAAATTGACCTCATACATAATGAAATGGGTAGCTGTATCATTTCGTAAGAAAAAAATTAGAGAAAATATATTAATTCAGGAGAACTTGGCTTATTAGGCAAATCGGGCCTTGCATAGTAGGCTGAGAAGTGCATTCTGGCTACTAGGTACGACATATATATATATATATATATATATATATATATATATATATATATATATATATATATATATATATATATATATATATATATATATATATCAAGGGGGCAATATAGGCATTCCAACATCACAAAACTTTAGCCTGGTCACACCAAAAAAATAATTATTTTTCACAATAACAAGTAATTTGCAATAACACACAAGGAGAGATTATCACGCTAACGGGGTTTCAACACAGCCAAGTAAGTCCCCAGTGTGTATCAAGGAAAATGCAGCTAGTCACTCTGTCAAACAAGAATAGCTGATAGAAGTTGCACAGATAATACTAAATAGAATTTTTATCCTTTTTTAAATTGTTTATTATCTAGTCGAAGAGCAATGTTGCTGTCTTTGGGCCACCTTGGGACAGTGACTAACTACAAGATATTCACCTTGCTCACAGCCCTGCTATCTTCATTACACTAAGGCGTGGGTAACGATTACTCAACCCACGACTCGCTATCCCACTCTCGGAACTACCCCCCGTCCCACTTCACTACCTCCCGTCCCATCTCACACTCTCCCATCCCACCTCATGATCCCCTGCCTCCACCTCCGAAACCCACTGCCTTTACTCCCCAACTTTTGACTCCAAAAGCCTTGTCTTGAAAATAGTTTCCCACAAGAGAATTCACATCATAACCATTACTACCCACACGAACAGCTGAGATGTGGTTTACGCTGGTGTCTCAACAGCCTCTCCCTTCCCTTTCCGGGACACTGTTCCTTCCCTTCTTCCTCCTTTCCCAGTTCCTATAATATCCTAATGTCCCTTCCACAGGCTGTACTTTAACAGTGGTTTTGTGCTCTATCTTGATGTTCACCTCGACCAGGTACACAGATCCAGTACACAGTACACAGATCCAGTACACAGATCCAGTACACAGTACACAGATCCA